>NC_133332.1:281193931-281326843 GCF_042186555.1 Aquarana catesbeiana | reverse complement strand
TGCCCGCCCTGGCAGCCGTAAAGCTGCTTGCGTCTCTTTGTTTGGGAACTTGATTCCCCTTTACTGGAGCGCGCGCTTGCGCAGTAGCACGTCACACTGCACCTGCGCAGTGCGGACGGGCAGACCCGGTGACGTCAGGGACCGCCTCCCACGCCGTCCCTGACTTCCGGGTTGGGGTGCTCTTATAGCGGCCATCCTTGGCCGCTATGTGAGCCTACAGCCCCTGGATGAGGATGCATTTAGGACCCCTATTGCTGGTAAGTGCTGCCGCCCCCCCCCCCCTCCCCCACCTGCCCTGCTTGCAGGTAGATTTCCTTCCTGCACATTTTACCCTTATTTAGTATACCCTGCTTTTAATCCCATGACCATTACTGTTACAGTTGTCATGGTAATCGCTACCAGTGTACATCCCTATCACAGCCGTTCTGGGGGATCCTTGTTATCGTCTAATAGCTGCTGGCCCTTTTGCTGTTTACCTTAAAAATTGTATCTTAAACCCATGTGTTCCAACACATCAGTACCCTAGGGGTGAGTGCCATTTTTATACTCTGTGTGCAATCCTTTCCTAACTTTCCGCCTGTTCCACTTTATTTACCCTACTGCTTTCCCCCCCCCCATTTTTCTCCCCCCCCCCCTCCTTCCCCATCCCTCCTTCCCCTCCTCCCCCCCACTTTTCCTCCCCCGCCCCCGACCCCCAACCCCCCCCCCTTTTCTCTTCCCTCCCCCTCCCTGCCCCCCTCTCCCCTCCTCCCTCCCTTTTCCCCTTCCCCCGTTTCCCTTTCCCCCCCTCCCCCCTTCCCTTTCCCCTTCCCCCCCCCCTTTTTTCCTCCCCCTCCTTCCTTTTTCCCCCCTCCCCCCTTCCTTCCCTCCCCTTTCCCCCCTCCCCTCCCCCCCCCCTCCTTGCCTCCCCCCCCCCTTCTCCCTCTTCTCGTCCTCTCTCCCCCCCTCTCCCCCCCTTTCCCCCCCCCCCTTTCCCTCCCCCCCCCCCTTCCTTCTTCCCCCAATCTTCCCTTTCCCCCCCCCCTTTTTTTTTTTTTTTTTTCCTTTTCCTCCCCTTCCCCTTTGTCCATTCACCTCCTACCCATTTCCTCAACATTTCCTTGGCCCCCTTTCCTGCACACGTTTCTAATCCTAGAGGCACACTAATGGCACTTCCTCACCTCATACTCCCTCCTAATTAATTCTCCAGTCCATATCCCTTTATCTTACCATCCTATTTATCCATTCAGGGGCTGTGTAGTCATCCCCTGTGTCCGCCACGGGGGGAATCGGTTGAGGCCGTGTACACCCACCGGGAGCCGTAGAACGGGTGAGCTCATTCTTTTTCTACCTAATTGTACATAATTGTGTAACATTTTCTCTAAATATTTGTGCTGCATTAATAATGTTATTATGAAAAAAAAAATTTTTTCTGTGTGCTATACTCATTACAATTATTATATGTTGCACTACAGATATTGCTCTCCTGAGGAAGCGGTAAAACCGCGAAACCGGTCGAGAATTCAAGCTCTATTTGTGTCTACTAACACTATGGGTTGTAATCCAATTGGTTGTATTGACTGCTTCCATTTTTAAATTACAACTGTTATGTGATATTGTTACAATTTTTTAATTATGTTTTCTATTAAAATGGAATTTTTATACTACCTTATTGCCCTCTTTCTCTACCTTTGTGTACTGTAATTTTCACTTTAGTCAGTACCGCAATAGTCCCCCCCCTTCCCCCTCTTTAGGGGTTGTTGTCCCTGTTATGGGGTATTGAGATGCAGGTCGACAGAGGCAGCTAACTGCGACCGCTCTCTACCTCATTTATAAGACTTGGAGATAACTGAGTCCCATCATTTTAGGAGCTGGTGGCCTCATGCAGTGAGGAATTTCTCTAAGTTTAGTTGGATGACTGAAAACACATAACTTAAGAAGACAGTGAGAGGTAAACCAGTAAAAGGGGCGGGGGTAAACCCCCCTAAAGTAAGCTCTAGCCCTGGCCTGGCTCAATAAAAAAATACATGACACAAGAGGGGAGTCAAAATAGCCCTGGGAAACAGTTAGGGGCAAAGAGCAAGTACCCTTATGTAGTGAATAAAAATGGGTAGAATCGGCAATCCTTGGGATTAAGTAGCTCAAATCTCTCAAAAGAAGAGCATCAGACAAATAGCGACTTCGAAAGTAGGAATAAAGAAGTTCATAGCGCAAAAAATCAACTTCCAACTAAATCTGAAATGGTGGACATGTTCTCAAAATTGGAACAGATCCTAAAGGAGGATATGGTAACTTTACATGGGGACCTGAGCCTGCTATTAAAACGGTTAAAGACATGGAAGAAAAACTGGATACTCATGTGATAGAAATAAAAAAAACGTAAGGAACAAATGAAAAAAATTACAAATGGAGCAGAGGAACATGTTGTATAGATTAGAAGACCAGGAAAACCAAAATAGGAAAAATCTAAGAATCTGTGACCTATATAGTTACATTGTTACATAGTAAGTCAGGTTGAAAAAAGACATAAGTCCATCCATCAACCATAAAAATAAATAAAAAATAATGTCAAACAATCCCATATAACTAATCCTATACCCACAGTTGATCCAGAGGAAGGCAAAAAACCCCAGCAAAACATGATCCAATTTGCTACAGCAGGGGAAAAAAATCCTTCCCTGGATCAACTTACCTATAAATGTCAGTACCCAGTTATATTGTGTGCACTTAAGAAAGAATCCAAGACTTTGATAAAGCAATTTACTGAGCTGGCCAGAACCACCTCCGGTGGGAGTCTATTCCACATTTTCACAGCTCTCACTGTGAAGAAACCTTTCCGTATTTGGAGATTAAATTCTCTTTTCCTCTAGGCGTAAAAAGTGCCCCCTTGTCCTCTGTGTTGACCGTAAAGTGAATAACTCAACACCAAGTTCACTTATATATTCGTACATGTTGATCATATCCCCCTCAATCTCCTTTTCTCAAGATAGAATAAATCCAGTTCCTCTAATCTTTTAGCATAGCTGAGTTTCTTCATGCCTCTTATCAGTTTGGTTGCCCTTTTCTGCACTTTCTCCAGTTCCCCGATATCCTTTTTGAGAACTGGTGCCCAAAACTGAACTGCATATTCCAGATGAGGTCTTACTAATGAATTGTACAGGGACAAAATGATATCGCTCTCTCTGGAGTCCATACCTCTCTTAATACAAGAAAGGACTTTGCTTGCTTTGGAATTTGCAGCTTGGCATTACATGTTATTATTGAGCTTATGATCTACCAAAACACCCAGATCCTTCTTGACTACGGCTCCCCCCAGTTGTACTCCCCCTAGTATGTATGATGCATGCATATTCTTAGCCCCGATGTGCATAACTTTACATTTGTCAACATTAAACCTCATCTGCCACATAGTCATCCAATTAGACAGTGCATTGAGGTTGGCTTGTAAATTGGAGCCATCCTGTAAGGATATTATTATTAAACTATTCCACTGCATAGTTTGGTGTCATCTGAAAAGACTGAAATGGTACTTTTTATCCAGGTCTACCAGAAACAATGCAGGAAGAGGATTTACAAAATATGACGAACAAAGTATTTTGCCCACTGATTGAAAGACCAATAACCGGAACACTAAAGATTGAAAGAGTAAACAGGATTTAAAAAACCTGCAGCTATTGCTAGGGAAACTCCAAAGATAAAGAACAGATCTGGAAGAAACTGATAACAGTTCACCCTGTGAAATATGAAGAAGCCACCCTCCAGATATTTGCAGATCTATCATCTGAAACCCTGGAAGCTAGAAGACAACTGAAGCCCCTACTGGAACAAATGAGAGCATATATTTTCCAGTATTTCTGGGGTTTCCTAGTGTGTCTAAAAGGACAGAAAGAGGGTCACTCAGCAAGACTAAAATTCCCAGAGGTGTCCTTATACACTCCAATCTGTGACAGTTTATTATATATATTTTTTGAAAACAATTAGTGAAAAACGTGGTATCTTAACACTGCTCCACCTTTGTGCACAAAGAGTCCTAGTGCAGCCCTTCACCAGTTGTGCCCTCACCTTATAGGCTTAATAAAAATGCTTATGATACAGGTTAATCCTCTGGGATGTTCCTTCTGTTGTCCTCCCTTCCTATGGTCTGTTCTTTAACTCGGGTGCTGGGTCAGCATATGGAGTACTCCTTCCTGTTATTAGCCAGTGATCTCCACTCTCATATCATCCACATGTAAAGCTTGCAATAGTGCTTTATCGTTTATATATATTTATTCAAATAAAAACAACCCCAATATATACACACTCACTGGTATATGTAACCATGTGCACTGAGACGATGGTATCACCTGAAAAATGGCTCTGCAGCACGGTTTAGCCTTATTACCTCCATCCTTTACACTGGAAACCTATGGCCTGGACACTTCCTCGTTCCCCATATGTTAGCCCTTCCGGGCCCTCCTTCTAGTTTTGTCACTATCTCGTGACTTCCTCGGGAAGATGTCGTCCCCGAGGAAGTTACGAAATAGTGACAAAACTAGTAGGAGGGACCGGAGGAGGATCAAAGGAGTTAACCTGAGACATAGAATTTTAAAAGAGGTTAAACAATATGATGCAGGGGTAGTGTTTCTTCAGGAGACACATATCTTCCATGAAACAAATGTAAAGCTGTTTCTAAAAGATAGGGGTCTGTGGTACTTTATATGAGGAGATGACGTCGTCATCAGCCTCCATCCCTATTATTTTATACAAAAGAGAACAGGGAGGCGGGACTTATACAAACAAATATAATTCAATTGCATGCACATCATAAAGTACAACATAAAACAGTTTGGTTCTATTTTAAGTAGGTATACAAAATCTTTAAAGTCACCATTCTTATTTTATATATTTCTAATGAAAGTATAGACTTTGATCTCCATCATCCTAGTAATTCACACCAACAAACAAAAATAAATAAATAAATAAATAAATTCCCTGGAACAGACAAAGATGGACCATCGTGTCCATTTTTTATTAAATTGCTCTTCTCTACCTTGCGTAATTGCAATACCTTTTTCCATAGACTATATGTCGGCTATTTTTTTTAGCCACAACGAGACCGAAGGAGGTGATTCCTGCTTCCATAGGGCTGGAACACATGCCTTAGCTGCATTTAGAAGATGAACCATCATTGAATTCCTATATTTATGCTTGAAAAATCTGAGAGATGGAGCAGGTATCTGGCAGGATCAGAACCCAGGTCATAATCAGTAAGCTGACCTATGATATCTCAGACTTTAGACCAGAATTCCCCCAGTTTCCAACAGGACCAGAAAATATGGAGCATATTACCCTCTGCCTCCCCACAATGCCAGCAAGTATTCGTCCTTTCCAGATAGATTTTATTTAACAGTGATGGGACTCTATACCACTGTGTTAGGATTTTTCAGCATAGCTCTTGATACTTACTGGCCGTTGAGGAGTAGTGGGCAAAATAAAGAATATAGCCCCGCTGCTCTTCAGAGAGTATAATGTCCAAATCTCTTTCCCATTTCTGGAGGAATCCTGGAACAAAGCCCTCAGGCTTATTAGCAGTTTGTATATCTCGGATACCCCATGGGCAGAGGGTGCTTCTACCAAACATAGATTTTCCAAAGACGTATTTGAACGGTGTGACCATTCTCCGCGAAGAAGAGAGCTAAGAAAGTGGGTAAGTTGCTGCACCTGCCACGGATCCAGTAGCAAATTAAACATCGACTATATTTCTGCCCTGGTTCTTCAAGGTAATCGCCTAAGTGGAATTTGCCTTGTCTCAAAGTTTGATGAAGTGGGGAGGACAAGGGATTATCACGGTGCCAGAGAAAAGAGATATGAAGATAAGATAGCAAATGTAAAATTACAAAAAATAACTTTATTTCACAAAGTTCAAAATTCAATACATACAGGAGACAATAAAATCATTGGCTGAGATTAACATATATATTATACATGACCACAATGCAGTAGGGTGGGCCAGGGGTGGGCGGCCTTCAAAGCAAAAGCTCAGTTTCCTACATGTTTCGCCAAAGCATTGGCTTCCTCAGGGAATGGTGAGAGCTAGTTGCAATATATAAGAATCTATACATAAAAATACAAATACAAAAACATCATATAAATAAACAATAAATAAACAAACATTGGAATGTAAGCTGATATGAACAATGATCTGTGTTGGGGTACATGGTTGGGGAACATGGCTGGACTAATTCACAAGAGCCCCAGGATCCCGAACATACCTGAAAGGCCAGACACCCGGGGGGAGGCCCGGTGGGGGGTTCCCAACCGAGGAGAGACAGAGCTGCACCATATCTATGTCTGCAGGGGCATATAAAAGACCTGCAATGAAATGTGTTATGGATTAGGAAAATGTAATGACTATGCAAGCTTGAGGTGTGTGTGAGACACATGATTTTTTAGGATATGAATGGGGTCGACGACCGTACATAAAATAAATGGGGCCTAATGGCCTCAAAAAGACTCACGCTTTAAAAACAAATTAGTTGATAAGACGGAAACGCCTGGAGATGGATTGAGAGACAAGCTTAGAAGACTGGTAAGGGTGATGGATAGTAATCTGCATAAAATAAGGGAAGGTAAAATAAACCATATGACCTGAAAAAGAAACAGTACTTTTATAAAAGGGTAAGAGGTGATGATAAAGAAGGGCTTACCCTGTTTGTATTTTTATGTATAGATTCTTATATATTGCAACTAGCTCTCACCATTCCCTGAGGAAGCCAATGCTTTGGCGAAACATGTAGGAAACTGAGCTTTTGCTTTGAAGGCCGCCCGCCCCTGGCCCACCCTACTGCATTGTGGTCATGTATAATATATATGTTAATCTCAGCCAATGATTTTATTGTGTCCTGTATGTATTGAATTTTGAACTTTGTGAAATAAAGTATTTTTTGTAATTTTACATTTGCTATCTTATTTTCATATCTCTTTTCTCTGGCACCAAGATAATCCCTTGCCCTCCCCATTTGATCAATCTTTAATTTACTTTGGGATGAGGTGCTGTATCCAAATTAACCTATCCAGCCATACCTCCATTTTTTGTCTCAAAGTTTGTTTAAAACAGCTGTCTGTATGGCCTGGGGGAAATTCTGGATTTCCCAATATTGGGTAAAGCCGGGTAATTTCCCCTTGTGTCTTAGAGAAGAGGTGGCTTTGTTGCGCCACTCTCAAAGTTGCCCCTATAAGGGGGTGATGTCATGGGGTGTCGTAGGGAATCTGGGTACAAGATTGTTCAATCGCTACCCAGGCTTTCTGTCCCCCATCTCTACACCAATCTAGTACCCTAGCAAGGTGCACTGCCTGATAATATTGAATCGGGTCTGGAAAAGCCATACCTCCCTGGGTTTTAGGCATAGCCAGGAGCTGGTAGGATAGACGTGGATGCTTTTTTGCCCAGATAAATCTAATAAAAACACTACGTAGTGATTTCAGAAAGGACCCCGGAATGACAATTGGTTGAGTCTGAAAAAGATACAATAGCCTTGGCAAGATGTTCATTTTTAGAGAAAAGCATTCCTACCCATCCATGTGAAGGGACCTCTATTCCATCTCTCAAAGTCAGAAGAAAGTTCCCGCATGGTCAGTTGTAAATTAGCTAGAAAAAGTTTTTCTACCGGGCCGCATGTACTTGTGGGGCCAAGGCAGCTGAGCTGCTCCTTGAGCCCCCGCTGCTCACCCGGCCTCTCCGCGGCTTGCTGGCTGGCCGGCCAGCCTCCATTACAGTTTGGCCGGGGGGGAGACTACAGGTCACGTTACCTGTGACCATGAAGAGGGAAGGGATCTACGCCAGACGCGGCTGCCGGACAGAGGGAAAGTGAGTGTGAGTCCCATGCGTGCGCCTGGATATGAGGAGCAGCTGCATACACAGTAAAAGAATCTATCTCTCTATTTTTCTCCTACAGCCTCTGAATGCCTGCTTCTCATTCTCTCCCTCCCGTGGGCATTCAGAGGCTGTAGGAGAAAAATAAAGAGATGGATTCTTCTACTGTGTATGCAGCTGCTTCTCCCATCCAGCTTCTTTCTACTGCCCCCTAGTGCTCTCAGGCTCCCACCATGCTCTCAGGTGCCCCCCATGCTCTCAGGCTCCCCCACTGCTCTTCGGTCCCCCCCAGTGATCACCAACTCCCCCCAGTGCTTTCCATCCCCTTTACACTCTGCCCCCCCAGAGCTCTCCAGCCCCTCCAAGTGCAAATCAGCCCCCCTATATTCTCCGGCCCCCCCAGTGCTCCCAGCCCCCCAGTGCTCTCCAGCCCTCTGTGCTCTCTAGCCCCCCCAGTGCTCATCGCCCCCCCATTATCTCCGGCACCCCCAGTGCTCTCCAGCCCTATATGCTCTCCAGCCCCCCCAGTGCTCATCGCCCCCCATACTCTCCCCCAGCCCCCCAGTGCTCTCCAGCCCTCTGTGCTCTCCAGCCTCCCCCCAGTGCTCATCGCCCCCTCCCAGTGGTCTCAGGCCCCCTGTGCTCATCAGCACCCATTTACTATCGGTCCCCCCAGGGCTCTCCAGTCCCTCCCAGTGCCCTCAAGCCGCCACAGTGCTCTTCAGCCCCCTATGCATTCCAGCCCATCTGTGCTCTCCGCCCCCCTGTACTCTCCGCCCCCCTGTGCTGTTCACCTCCCATGTTCTCTGCCCCTGCTTGTGCTCTCCAGCCCCCCGTGGTCTCCGCCCTCTCAGTGCTCCCCACCCCCCCAGTGCTCTCCATCCCCTCTGTGCTCTTCGCCTCCTGTGTTCTCTGCCCCTGCTTGTGCTCTCCAGCCCCCCGTGGTCCCCATCCTCCCCAGTGCTCTCCGAGCTCCCCTGTGCTCTCCGGCTCCCCCTAATGCTCCCCACCCCCATGCTCTTCACCCCCTGTGCTCTCTGGCCCCCCTAGTGTTCTTGACACTCCCCCGTGTTTTCCACCTCCTCTCATGCTCTCCGTGCCTCCAAGTAAATATGCCATGAGCTGCTCAGTCTAAAATGCCCGGGCCTATTTTTTTGTCCCAGTCCGAGCCTGCCCCTAAGTATGTCAGGTGGGAGGCTGCCCATGGAAAAGAGAATGAAGATTAAAGAGCTTGGACACGAGCAGGGGGCAGCGTAATATTGAGCAACTCCGATTTTTGGATATTGATTTTAAAGTTTGAAAGTGCAGTATACTGATTAAACTCACTTAATAAATTTGGCAACATGGTTTCTGGAGAGGTAATCAAAAACAGTATATTATCCGCAAAAGCTGTCGTTTTATGGTCCAACTTACCTATTAAGAAACCCTGAACATCAGTACTTCCTCGGACATATCGCAGGAATGGTTCTAAGGTTAGTATAAAGATCAATTTGGATAGAGGACATCCTTGTCTTGTGTCCCGTTACTCAAAAAAAAATATGGGGAGGTCACCTCATTAATTCTAACAGCTGCAGATGGAACCGAGTATATCACCTCTAATCATTTACTAAACGACTTCCCCACACCAATATGGGTTAAGGTCTCCTTCAAGAATGTCCAGTCCACCCTATCAAAAGCCTTTTCTGCATCGGAGGATAACAAACATAAGGGTATTTTGTGAAGATGAGCCAAATGAATAAAATTTAGGGCTCTATTATCCTTCACCTGCTTAGTAGGCATAAACCCGGCTTGGTCAGGGTGGATGACATCTTGAAGGTGAGGTTGTAGTCTTGATGCTAATATACGAGTAAAAATGTTTAAATTTATGTTTAGGAGGGAAATGGGTTGATAATTCATACAGTGGGCATGGTCCTTACCTTCCTTAGGGATCACTGTAATATGTGCCCTTAGGGTGTCTATCAGTATAGGCCGATCTTCCAAAAGAGAATTAAATGCCTTTATAAATCTGGGAGCTAAAATAGGAGCAAAGGCCTTATAGTAAGCCAGCGTATACCCGTCTGGCCCCGGGGCTTTATGAGGCTTAAGCATCTTAATCGTCCTCATATATTCATCAGATGAGATTTGGAACATTCATTGATTCGGAAGCGTCATCAAGTATTGATGGTAGGCCCGAAGAGGAAAGATATTCCCGAATTAATTGTCGCTTTTGTACCAACTGGTCAGTAGATAGATTCGTCGATAAGTTATAAAGGGATAGATAATACTCTCGAAAGACCTCTGCAACTTCCCTAGATATAAAGTGACATTTCCCTCTATCAGAATCGATCTATAGAACATAGTTTCTCCGGGAGATTTCCCTAAGTGAATGGGCCAGCAGTTTATTTATTATTTATTACCATGTTCATACTGTATATTTCTAGCCTTAAGCATCTGAATTTTAGTGTCGTGCCCAAGCAAAGATGCCAGTTTTTCTCGCTCCACCCTATGGTCTATTGCTACAGAATAAGAAAGTGATTTTTTATGCTTAGACTCTAGGTTTGCCACCAGGTTTAATTGGGTTTGGCGGACAGCTTGCCTATTTTTCCGCAATTCAGTCGCCTTTTGAATCAGCAGACCACGCATAACACATTTATGTGTTTCCCATACTGTAAATGGAGAAATGTCCTCTGTATCATTGGCAATAAAAGTTCTGGTTAGTGCCAAAGAAAGATCCTTTCGCAATGGACCTTCTTGTATCAGAGATTCGTTAAGTTTCCATGTCCCTGATCTGGTTCCAGACTTATCCAACTGAAGATCAATAAGAGATGGAGCATTGTCAGATACAGTCTGTATACCACTTGAAGAGCTCACTACCGCTGGTAATAGAGACTGAGATACCATTACATAGTCAATTCTAGAGTTACTGTCGTGTGGTACCGAATAGAAAGTATATTTCCGCTCACTTGGGTGCTGGACTCGCCAAATATTTACTAACCGTACAGTTTGAAGGGCTTTTTTTATACGTCTAAGATATGGATAAGACAGATGTGAGGAGGACTTGGAGGCGGCTAACAATGGATCAAGAGCCACTTTAAAATCTCCGCCAAGTATCAGCCCTTCTCCATAAAGCCGTGTAGAGTATTCAGAATTTCATCTAAACAGCTCAACTGCATGGTTAGGTAGATAGATAGAAGCTAAGGTAATTTGGCGGCCGGCCAGATCTCCCTTGAGAAACAAATAGCGTCCATCTTGGTCACTCCTCTGGTCAACCAAAGACCATGGAATTGTCCCAGAAAGCAGGATACTCACCCCCTCGTCTTAGAATCAGGGGCTGTACTATGAAATACAAATGGGTAACAATCATTCTGAAATTTTGGTATCTTCCCTAATTGAAAATGGGTTTCTTGTATAAATGTGACTTCACGTAGAACCGCTGTACACTTCTCCAGTATATTCAACCCATTAACATTCAAAGATAAACAGCATATATTGGTCATAGTGGGATCTAAGATCAGGAACCTGTGCACCAGCAGAGAGGGAACAAAGAAAACAAAAGAAAAAATAAACAAAACAAAAAAAAAATGCAGCAATTAACTAAAGTGGCTCCCTATTGAACCTGTGGTCCCCTGCGATCCCCTCCTAGATAAGTCCAGGAAGGGAGAGCACCGGAAGGCAAAACCTATGTAGGGGAAAGTGGAGACACAACGCCAGGGGAGGAGTCGCCCAGCCCATATCGCATATCCAAGTATCGATCCTCTATACTAAATAGCAGAAATGCTGAAGTATTTAAACATATAGCATCATATTCAACAGAGACCGAAGGTTAAGCTACCCTAATATCTCTTATTTATACGATAGGAGGAGAAAATAGGAAGAAAAAAAAAAGAGGGGGGAACCCCTATTCATGAATACATCAAAATACATCTAAATATAGCTCATATAACTCATATTAACACATGTATGAATATGTATATATAACCTACCAGCATTATCCAGCAACCTGGAGCCCCAAGAAAGACAACCCCAGGGTCTCCAGTCATAGCTTACCCTCAGCTACCAATAGGCTAAGGTTGCTATAACTCACGATAGCTTAGTTTCCACTGACCTCAGTGGAAGTATTAGCTTGACACGGATCCATCTTTCGGCTCCAGGCTACCAAAACAGCATGGTTCGCTACATACCCCTAGTTGACTTATATACGTATGAAAGAAAAAAAAATAAAATATAGAAAACTGGACTGGACTTAACCCTTATCCTACATTATATGCCTATTTTTTTTTTTATACATTTATATCGTATGTCATGTATATCATATAACCGATTTCTATCCTTATTGCCTTATTAACTCTCACACTCAACCATCTAGTAAGTCCAGTATATTCAATATCCAGTTCATCCCCCCCCCCAAAAAAAAAACGCTCCCCAATCCCACCCCAACCCCCCCCCCCCCCCAAAAAAAGTAGATTACATAATTCTATAATAGGTCACCTCCCAACCTTAGACTTAGGTTAGCATAACTAATTTAGCTAAGAGCTCTTTTTAAATTGCTTGTTCTATTTAAGAAGAAGTCTTTTCTGTTTTTTCAAAGTAGCAATATAGTGGCAATATAAGCTAAGTTACAGGAAAGTTGGAGTTAAATTCTATAGCAGTCCAGTTATCAGGAACCATGAATCAGACCGAGACAGAAGTAAAATTAAATCACACTTGTTTAATAATAATAATAATAATAAGGTAAACAGTGTAAGCATAGTCAAAACAAGCCAGAGTTTAGTAACCGGATCGGGTAGTCAGCCAAGCAAATGTCAGAGCCAGAGATAAACCTAGAAGTACAGCAAGCAGGATCAGGAGCCAGAGGGAACGTCAGCCGAGCAAGTCTTCAACAGGAACGCAGGAGAAAGTCTCTGTGATGTTGACAAAGAAGAAGGTAGAGATGGATGACTTTAAGTAGGCAGGACTGATGAGCAGAATCAACAACAGCTGGGTAACTGTGGAGAGAGATGGGAGCTGGCAATTAGCCGACAGCTGAGCGGCCAGCTCAGAGAAGGAAGGGCTGTAGGTCTACCATCAGGCAGGGGAGTTAACCTCTGTATGTGATGGACCCTGTCCAACCCCAGGTCCCCTGTCAGGTCCCTGGCCAGGATCTTATTTAATATGGCTATAACGGTAGGATGTAGCTCTTTAGCTGTCGTGGCTTCAGGTATACCCCGTAGTGTTAAATTATTCTGCCTGCTCCTGTTTTCTAGATTATCCTGCTGGAGTCGCAGAACATACAGATGCTGTGATGGAAATGTTAGCTTAGCCTCTAGGGTAGCTATCTTTTGATCATTTGTAATCTGAATTTGTTCAATGCTGTCCACCCTTGATGATAGAGTGCTTAACTAATGAGTCCTTAACTTCCTTAAACTCCTCTCTGAGCACCGTTTGTAAGGCTGTGGTCATATGGTCCATTTCTGCCTTGGTGGATAATGAGGATAGGAATGACGTGGTGTCAGGGTCGGCTAGCAAGACTGAGAGCCCAGAGGCATGATATAATGAAGGATGTATATGTGCAGGATGTATAGCGGACTGTACAGATTTAATTAATAATTAGCAGTGGCGTCACTAGGGTTGGTGTCACCCGGTGCTGAAAAAATTGGTGTCACCCCCCTCCCCCCTGGCCCTCCACCAAATATAGTCCCCCCTCAGTACAGACCCCTCTCCACTAAGTACAGATCCTGCAGTATAGATCCCCCTCCCTCAGTATAGATCACCCTCACTAACAACAGACCTCCACCCTCAGTGCAGACCCCCCCCATCAGTACAGACACCCCCCCATCAGTATAGCCCTCCAAACTCAGTGCAGACCCCCTATCAGGGTAGAATCCACCCCCTTAGTGCAGACCCCCCATCAGTATAGCATCCCCCTTTAGTGCAGACCCCCACAGTTTAGACACCCCCTCTTTAGTGCAGACCCCCCATCAATATAGAATCACCCCCTTAGTGCAGACCCCCCATCAGTATAGAATCACCCCCTTAGTGCAGACCCCCCATCAGTATATAACCTCCCCTTAATGCAGACTCCCCATCAATAGAGACACCCCCTCTTAGTGCAGACCCCCATCAGTATAGAATCCCCTAGTGCAGACCCCCATCAGTATAGAATCCCCCTTAGTGCAGACCCCCCATCAATAGAGACACCCCCTCTTAGTGCAGACCCCCCATCAGTATAGAATCCACCTAGTGCAGACCCCATCAGTATAGAATCCCTCCTAGCGCAGAGCCCATCAGTATAGAATCCCCCCTAGTGCAGAGCCCATCAGTATAGAATTCCCCTAGTGCAGAGTCCCCATCAGTATAGAATCCCCCTAGTGCAGACCCCATCAGTATAGAATCCCCCCTAGTGCAGAGCCCATCAGTATAGAATCCCCCTAGTGCAGAGTCCCCATCAGTATAGAATCCCCCTAGTGCAGAGTCCCCATCAGTATAGAATCCCCCTAATGCAGAGTCCCCATCAGTATAGAATCCCCCTAGTGCGGAGTCCCCATCAGTATAGAATCCCCCTAGTGCAGACCCCATCAGTATAGAATCCCCCTAGTGCAGAGTCCCCATCAGTATAAAATCCCCCTAGTGCAGAGTCCCCATCAGTATAGAATCCCCCTAGTGCAGACCCCATCAGTATAGAATCCCCCTAGTGCAGAGTCCCCATCAGTATAAAATCCCCCTAGTGCAGAGTCCCCATCAGTATAGAATCCCCCTAGTGCAGACCCCATCAGTATAGAAACCCCCCAGTGCAGAGTCCCCATCAGTATAGAATCCCCCTAGTGCTGAGTCCCCATCAGTATAGAATCTCCCCTAGTGCGGAGTCCCCATCAGTATAGAATCTACCTAGTGCAGAGTCCCCATCAGTATAGAATCCCCCTAGTGCAGAGTCCCCATCAGTATAGAATCCCCCTAGTGCAGAGTCCCCATTAGTATAGAATCCCCCTAGTGCAGAGTCCCCATCAGTATAGAATCCCCCTAGTGCAGAGTCCCCATTAGTATAGAATCCTCCTAGTGCAGAGTCCCCATCAGTATAAGCACCCCTCTCCCCTCCCATAGCGCCCCCCCCCGCACATGTCTATCTACTAATCTACTTAGAGTGTACAGTACAGTACCTCAGTACAGCGTGGCCTCGGACGTATACACACAGAGGTCTGTGTCACTTGGAGCTCCTCCTCCTCACTGGATGTAAACAGAGGAGGAGGCAGCTTCAGTCCGCTCCACAGGGGACACAGAGCGAGACGAGAGGCACAGGGCAGAGAGCGGTGTCAGCGGCTGCGGTTCGGCTATACATGGGTGTCACCCCTCTGGCGGGTGTCACCTGGGTGCGATCCGCACCCCCCGCCCCCACCTTGCAACGCCACTGGATAAAGGGGGCCTTGAAAGCTAAGGAAGTCCTCCTCTTCCTGCCTAAAGTGACCTTTCCATTATTCCACGCAGCGTGTGCTCCAACAGGTGGACAAGGGGGACAGTGTCACTGATGCATGCACTGTCACTGCACACCATCCTCGTGGCCTCCTTAAATGGTGACAGAAAAGTGCATGCATCCCTGATCATGGCGCACTGGCGTGGGGAAAAAAAACAAGCTTCACCGACCCTGTGCTGGTGCCATTGTCGCACAGGTACTCATTGATGGCTCTCTGCTGCGTGTGCAGCCGCTGCAGCATGGCCAACGTTGAGTTCCACCTGGTGGGTATGTCATTGATTAGGCAGTTCTTGGGCAGGTTAAATTCCTTTTGGAGGTTTGCCAGCCGAGCACTGGCATTATATGACCGGCAGAAATGCACACAGACTTTCCTGGCCTTCCCCAGGACATCCTGTAAGCCCGGGTACCTGCCCAAGAACCGCTGCACCACTAAGTTAGGGACGTGAGCCAAACAGGGCACATGGGTCATTTGTCCCTGTCAGGGGGCGGAGAGGAGGTTGGTGCCATTGTCGCAAACCACCATTCCTGCCTTAAGTTGGCGTGACGTCAACCACCTCTGAACCTGCCCCTGCAGAGCTGACAGAACCTCTGCCCCAGTGTGGCTCCTGTCCCCCAAGCACACCAGCTCAAGCACCACATGGCATCTTTTGGTCTGCGTACTTGCGTAGCCCCTTGAATGCCTACGGAGCACCGCTGGTTCTGAGGACAAAGCACAGGAAGAGGCCATGGAGGAAGAAGAAGAGGAGGGGGTGGAGGAGAGAGATTTGTCAGAATCACCAGTAGTGGCATTTTGGAGGCGTGGTGGCGGAACAACCTCCAACACTACTGCACCTTGTCCTGCATCCTTCCCAGCTGCCAGCAGAGTCACCCAATGCGCCGTGAAACTTAGGTAACATCCCTGTCCATGCCTGCTGGACCATAAGTCAGCGGTAATATGCACCTTACTGCTGACCGCCCTGTCCATCGAGGCCAAGACATTGCCTTCCACATGCCGGTAGAGAGCAGGAATCACCTTCCATGAGAAGAAGTGGCGTTTGGGAACCTGCCACTGAGGAACCGCACATTCCACAAACTCACGGAAGGGGCAGAGTCTACCAACTGAAAAGGTAGCAGTTGAAGTGTTAGCAATTTTGCCAAGCTAGCATTCAACCGCTGGGCATGTGGATGGCTGGGAGCAAAATTTTTTCTGTGGTGCAGCAGCTGCGGCAGATAGCCCCGATAGCAGATTGCCCACAAGTACTTGGCTGTGACACACCTAATTCTACACCTTCATTCCTCTCAGTGCAGGTCTCAGAGAGGACTGAAGATATAGTGGGGTTGGAGATCATAGCCGATGAGGAGCAAGGAGAGGTCCTCTTTGTTCTTTGGTGTGGATCTTTTAGGTACGCTTGCAAACGAACTGCATGGCAGGTCAACATATGTCTGATCAAGCATGTGGTGCCCAAGCGCGAGATGTTTTGGCCACGCGAGATACGTTTGAGACATATGTTGCAAATAGCAGCGGTGCAATCTGATGCACTCGTCTCAAAAAAGGCCCACACTAAAGAACTTTTGGAATAACGCGCAGAGACAGTAGCGCCCTGCACATGCGGAGCTCTGCGGTGTGATGCAGTCAGTGTGCTGCCCTTAGGCTGGCCCCTGGAGGGCATCCTGCCTCATTGGTGATGTGCCTCCTCCTCCTCTCTGCTATCAGGCACCCATGTTGAGTCAGTGACCTCATCATCCCCTGCCTCCTCATCACTGGAGCAAACCTGGCAGTATGCTGCAGCAGGGGGAACATGACTGCCAGATTGCTGTTCTTCTTAGGCACCCCCTCTGTCCGTGCTCACGTTACTGCCTTCTTCTAGCTCAGTATCATCATCAGAGCCTTCAAAACGCTGGGCATCCTCCTGGAGTATGTACCCAACACTGTGGTCAAACAGTTCAAGGGACTCCTCAGGAGGACATGGTGGAGCTAGAGAGTCACTGATGCCATTGAGCCGAGGGAAGAGGCCACGTTGGCAGCTGCTTTGCCAGACAAAGTACCCTGAGCCTGGGTGAGAGAGGATGAGGAGGATGAGGACGGTTTGGTCATCCACTCGACCAAGTCTTCTGCATGTTGCGGCTCAACACGGCCAGCTGCCGAAAAAAAGGCCAAGCATATCCCATGGCCACATGCTGATAAGGATGCACCCTGTCCACGACCAGCACTGTAACCTCTAGACACAGAGCCTGCTTGCCCTCTTTTATTGGCTTGTGACTGTCTACCTCTCCTTGTTGGCCTTCCAGACAAACTATTGGCCTGCAGTGAGCTGCACAAAACTGGGATATATATATATATATATATATATATATATATATATATATATATATATATATACACAAGCACCTGGCTGCGGGTTGCTATACTGTAGGTGAGACTGTGCAGGGTACACAGTACAGTAGCTGGAAATACTTCAATGAGCTTACACAAGCACCTGGCTGCAGGTTGCTATACTGTAGGTGAGACTGTGCAGGATACACAGTACAGTAGCTGGGAATACTTCAATGAGCCTACACAAGCACCTGGCTGCAGGTTGCTATACTGTAGGCGAGACTGTGCAGGGTACACAGTACAGTAGCTGGAAATACTTCAGTGAGCCTACACAAGCACCTGACTACAGGTTGCTATACTGTAGGCGAGACTGTGCAGGGTACACAGTACAGTAGCTGGAAATACTTCAATGAGCCTACACAAGCACCTGGCTGCAGGTTGCTATACTGTAGGTGAGACTGTGCAGGGTACACAGTACAGTAGCTGGAAATACTTCAATGAGCCTACACAAGCACCTGGCTCCAGGTTGCTATACTGTAGGTGAGACTGTGCAGGGTACACAGTACAGTAGCTGGAAATACTTCAATGAGCATAAACAAGCACCTGGCTGCAGGTTGCTATACTGTAAGCGAGACTGTGCAAGATACACAGTACAGTAGCTGGAAATACTTCAATGAGCCTACACAAGCACCTGGCTGCAGGTAGCTATACTGTAGGTGAGACTGTGCAGGGTACACAGTACAGTAGCTGGAAATACTTCAATGAGCCTACACGTCTACACAAGCACTTGGCTGCAGGTTGCTATACTGTAGGCAAGACTGTGCAGGGTACAAAGTACAGTAGCTGGAAATACTTCAATGAGCCTACACAAGCACCTGACTACAGGTTGCTATACTGTAGGTGAAACTGTGCAAGGTAAACAGTACAGTAGCCGGAAATACTTCAATGAGCCTACACAAGCACCTGGCTGCAGGTAGCTGTACTGTAGGTGAGACTGTGCAGGGTACATAGCACAGTAGCTGGAAATACTTCAATGAGCCTACACAAGCACCTAGCTGCAGGTTGCTATACTCTAGGTGAGACTGTGCAGGTTACACAGTATTCTAGCTGGAAATACTTCAATGAGCCAACACAAGCACCTGGCTGCAGTTAGCTGTACTGTAGGTGAGACTGTGCAGGGTACATAGCACAGTAGCTGGAAATACTTCAATGAGCCTACACAAGCACCTAGCTGCAGGTTGCCATACTGTAGGTGAGACTGTGCAGGGTACACAGTACAGTAGCTGGAAATACTTCAATGAGCCTACACAAGCACCTGGCTGCAGGTTGCTATACTGTAGGTGAGACTGTGCAGGGTACACAGTACAGTAGCTGGAAATACTTCAATGAGCCTAAACAAGCACCTGGCTGCAGGTTGCTATACTGTAGGCGAGACTGTGCAGGGTACACAGTACAGTAACTGGAAATACTTCAATGAGCATACACAAGCACCTGGCTGCAGGTTGGCTATACTGTAGGCGTGACTGTGCAAGGTACACAGTACAGTAGCTGGAAATACTTCAATGAGCCTACACAAGCACCTGGCTGCAGGTTGCTATACTGTAGGAGAGACTGTGCAGGGTAAACAGTACAGTAGCTGGAAATACTTCAATGAGCCTACACAAGCACCTGGCTGCGGGTTGCTATACTGTAGGTGAGACTGTGCAGGATACACAGTACAGTAGCTGGAAATACTTCAATGAGCCTACACAAGCACCTGGCTGCAGGTTGCTATACTGTAGGTGAGACTGTGCAGCGTACACAGTACAGTAGCTGGAAATACTTCAGTGAGCCTACACAAGCACCTGGCTGCAGGTTGCTATACTGTAGGCGAGACTGTGCAGGGTACACAGTACAGTAGCTGGAAATACTTCAATGAGCCTACACAAGCACCTGGCTGCAGGTTGCTATACTGTAGGTGAGACTGTGCAGGGTACACAGTACAATTGCTGGAAATACTTCAATGAGCCTACACAAGCACCTGGCTGCAGGTTGCTATACTGTAGGCGAGACTGTGCAGGGTACACAGTACAGTAGCTGGAAATACTTCAATGAGCATAAAAAAGCACCTGGCTGCAGGTTGCTATAATGTAGGCGAGACTGTGCAAAGTACACAGTACAGTAGCTGGAAATACTTCAATGAGCCTACACAAGCACCTGGTTGCAGGTAGCTATACTGTAGGAGAGACTGTGCAGGGTACACAGTATAGTAGCTGGAAATACTTCAATGAGCCTACACGTCTACACAAGCACTTGGCCGCAGGTTGCTATACTGTAGGTGAGACTGTGCAGGGTACAAAGTACAGTAGCTGGAAATACTTCAATGAGCCTACACAAGCACCTGACTGCAGGTAGCTGTACTGTAGGTGAGACTGTGCAGGGTACATAGCACAGTAGCTGGAAATACTTCAATGAGCCTACACAAGCACCTAGCTGCAGGTTGCTATACCATAGGTGAGACTGTGCAGGGTACACAGTACAGTAGCTGGAAATACTTCAATGAGCCTACACAAGCACCTGGCTGCAGGTTGCTATACTCTAGGTGAGACTGTGCAGGTTACACAGTACACTAGCTGGAAATACTTCAATGAGCCTACACAAGCACCTGGCTGCAGTTAGCTGTACTGTAGGTGAGACTGTGCAGGGTACATAGCACAGTAGCTGGAAATACTTCAATGAGCCTACACAAGCACCTAGCTGCAGATTGCTATACTGTAGGTGAGAATGTGCAGGGTACACAGTACAGTAGCTGGAAATACTTCAATGAGCCTACACAAGCACCTGACTGCAGGTTGCCATACTCTAGGTGAGACTCTGCAGGGTACACAGTACACTAGCTGGAAATACTTCAATGAGCCTACACAAGCACCTGGCTGCAGGTAGCTATACTGTAGGTGAGACTGTGCAGGGTACACAGTACACTAGCTGGAAATACTTCAATGAGCCTACACAAGCACCTGGCTGCAGGTAGCTATACTGTAGGTGAGACTGTGCGGGGTACAAAGTACAGTAACTGGAAATACTTCAATGAACCTACACTAGTACCTGGCTGCAGGTAGCTTTACTGAAGGTGAGACTGTGCAGGGTACACAGTACAGTAGCTGGAAATACTTTAATGAGCCTACACAAGCACCTGGCTGCAGGTTGCTATACTGTAGGCGAGACTGTGGAGGGTACACAGTACAGTAGCTGGAAATACTACAATGAGCCTACACAAGCACCTGGATGCAGGTAGCTATACTGTAGGTGAGACTGTGCAGGGTACACAGTACAGTAGCTGGAAATACTTCAATGAGCCTACACGTCTACACAAGCACTTGGCTGCAGGTTGCTATACTGTAGGTGAGACTGTGCAGGGTACAAAGTACAGTAGCTGGAAATACTTCAATGAGCCTACACAAGCACCTGACTACAGGTTGCTATACTGTAGGTGAAACTGTGCAAGGTACACAGTACAGTAGCCGGAAATACTTCAATGAGCCTACACAAGCACCTGGCTGCAGGTAGCTGTACTGTAGGTGAGACTGTGCAGGGTACATAGCACAGTATCTGGAAATACTTCAATGAGCCTACACAAGCACCTAGCTGCAGGTTGCTATACTGTAGGTGAGACTGTGCAGGGTACACAGTACAGTAGCTGTAAATACTTCAATGAGCCTACACAAGCACCTGGCTGCAGGTTGCTATACTCTAGGTGAGACTGTGCAGGTTACACAGTACTCTAGCTGGAAATACTTCAATGAGCCTACACAAGCACCTGGCTGCAGTTAGCTGTACTGTAGGTGAGACTGTGCAGGGTACATAGCACAGTAGCTGGAAATACTTCAATGAGCCTACACAAGCACCTAGCTGCAGGTTGTCATACTGTAGGTGAGACTGTGCAGGGTACACAGTAAAGTAGCTGGAAATACTTCAATGAGCCTACACAAGCACCTGGCTGCAGGTTGCTATACTGTAGGCGAGACTGTGCAGGGTACACAGTACAGTAGCTGGAAATACTTCAATGAGCATACACAAGCACCTGGCTGCAGGTTGGCTATACTGTAGGCGTGACTAAGCAAGGTACACAGTACAGTAGCTGGAAATACTTCAATGAGCCTACACAAGCACCTGGCTGCAGGTTGCTATACTGTAGGTGAGACTGTGCAGGGTAAACAGTACAGTAGCTGGAAATACTTCAATGAGCCTACACAAGCACCTGGCTGCAGGTAGCTATACTGTAGGTGAGACTGTGCAGGGTACACAGTACAGTAGCTGGAAATACTTCAATGAGCCTACACAAGCACCTGGCTGCGGGTTGCTATACTGTAGGTGAGACTGTGCAGGATACACAGTACAGTAGCTGGAAATACTTCAGTGAGCCTACACAAGCACCTGGCTGCAGGTTGCTATACTGTAGGCGAGACTGTGCAGCGTACACAGTACAGTAGCTTGAAATACTTCAGTGAGCCTACACAAGCACCTGGCTGCAGGTTGCTATACTGTAGGCGAGACTGTGCAGGGTACACAGTACAGTAGCTGGAAATACTTCAATGAGCCTACACAAGCACCTGGCTGCAGGTTGCTATACTGTAGGTAAGACTGTGCAGGGTACACAGTACAATTGCTGGAAATACTTCAATGAGCCTACACAAGCACCTGGCTGCAGGTTGCTATACTGTAGGCGAGACTGTGCAGGGTACACAGTACAGTAGCTGGAAATACTTCAATGAGCATAAAAAAGCACCTGGCTGCAGGTTGCTATACTGTAGGCGAGACTGTGCAAAGTACACAGTACAGTAGCTGGAAATACTTCAATGAGCCTACACAAGCACCTGGTTGCAGGTAGCTATACTGTAAGTGAGACTGTGCAGGGTACACACTACAGTAGCTGGAAATACTTCAATGAGCCTACACAAGCACCTGACTGCAGGTTGCTATACTGTAGGCGAGACTGTGCAGGGTACACAGTACAGTAGCTGCAAATACTTCAATGAGCCTACACAAGCACCTGGCTGCAGGTTGCTATACTGTAGGTGAGACTGTGCAGGGTACACAGTACACTAGCTGGAAATACTTCAATGAGCCTACACAAGCACCTGGCTGCAACTAGCTATACTGTAGGTGAGACTGTGCAGGGTACACAGTACACTAGCTGGAAATACTTCAATGAGCCTACACAAGCACCTGGCTGCAGGTAGCTATACTGTAGGTGAGACTGTGCGGGGTACAAAGTACAGTAACTGGAAATACTTCAATGAGCCTACACTAGTACCTGGCTGCAGGTAGCTTTACTGAAGGTGAGACTGTGCAGGGAACACAGTACAGTAGCTGGAAATACTACAATGAGCCTACACAAGCACCTGGATGCAGGTAGCTATACTGTAGATTAGACTGTGCAGGGTACACAGTACAGTAGCTGAAAATACTTCAATGAGCCTACACAAGCACCTGGCTGCAGGTTGCTCTACTGTAGGTGAGACTGTGCAGGATGCACAGCACAGTAGCTGGAAATACTGTAAAAACACCTGCCTGCCTGTCAGTATATTAGGAAGAGAAGAACAGAATCTAGCTAAACTTAATACAGTGTATACAACACCTGGGATGCATATATACACAATACACTGTAACTGCAGCTAACTGACTTGACCTGCCTACTCTATCTAACTTAAATCAAATGACACTGTCTGTCTCTCTCTCTCTATCTGAACGCCGGAACACACTACACAGGGCCGCAGTGCAGGCGGCCTTATATAGTGTGGAGCGTGTACTAAACCTCCTGAGCCATAATTGGCCAAAGCCTCGTTGGCCAATTATGGCTCTCGGTTCAGATGGCACTGTGATTGGCCAAGCATGCGGGTCATAGTGCATGCTTGGCCAATCATCAGCCAGCAATGCACTGCGATGCCGCAGTGAATTATGGGCCGTGACGAATTTGGTGTGAAGGCCCATATCGTTCGTAACTCGGCGAACGACCAAACACACGATGTAGTCAGGTTGAAAAAAGACACAAGTCCATCCAGTCCAACTATAAACTAAAACTATAAATAAATAAAATAAAAAATATCGTACAATCCAGTATACCCAATTTTATACCCACAGCTGATCCAGAAGAAGGCAAAAAACCCCAGCAAAGTATACTCCAATTTGCTACAGCAGGGGAAAAAGTTCCTTCCTGACCCCCAAGAGGCAATCAGATATTCCCTAGATCAACTTTACCTATAAATGTTAGTACCCAGTTATATTATGTACATTTAGGAAGGTATCCAGGCCTTTCTTAAAGCAATCTACTGAGCTGGCCAGAGCCACCTCTGGCGGGAGTCTATTCCACATTTTCAGCTCTTACTGTGAAGAAAGATTCCGTATTTGGAGATCAAATCTCCTTTCCTCTAGACGTAAACTCAACACCAAGTTCACTATATGGTCCCCTTATATATTTGAACATTTTGATCATATCCCCCCTTCTTCTCCTCTTCTCAAGAGTGAATAAATTCAGTTCCTCTAATCTTTCCTCATAGCTGAGCTCCTCCATGCCTTTTATCAGTTTGGTTGCCCTTCTCTGCACTTTCTTCAGCTCCCCGATATCCTTTTTGAGAACTGGTGCCCAAAACTGAATTGCATATTCCAGATGAGGTCTTACTAATGATTTGAACAGGGGCAAAATTATATCTCACTCTCTGGAGTCCATACCTCTCTTAATACAAGAAAGGACTTTGCTCGTTTTGGAAACCGCAGCTTGGCATTGCATGCTATTATTGAACTTATGATCTACCAAAACCCCCAGATCCTTCTCCACTACGGATTCCCCAGTTGTACTCCCCCTAGCATGTATGATGCATGCATATTTTTAGCCCACAAGTGCATAACTTTACATTTCTCAACATTAAACCTCATCTGCCACATAGTCGCCCAATTAGACAGTGCATTGAGGTCGGCTTGTAAATTGGAGACATCCTGTAAGGACGTTATTCCACTGCATAGCTTGGTGTCATCTGCAAAGACAGAAATGTTACTTTTGATCCCAGACTCAATATTGTTTATAACGATATTAAAAAGTAAGGGTCCCAGCACTGAACCTTGGGGTACAACACTGAAAACCTTAGACCATTCAAAGTAAGAATCATTAACCACTACTCTGTGAATTCTGTATTTTAGCCAGTTTTCTATCCATTTACAAACTGATATTTCCAAGCCTGCAGACTTTACCTTACACATGAGCCACGTGTGGGGAACTACGTCGAACGCTTTTACAAAATCCAAGTATACCACGTCCACAGCCACCCCTCTGTCCAAGGTTTTACTTACCTCTTCAAAAAAAGTAATAAAGTTTGTCTGACAGCTTCTGTCTTTCATGAATCCGTGCTGTCTGTTGCTTAAAATGTTTTTTTCCAGCAAGAACTCATCTATGTTGTCTTTTATTAAATGCTCAAGTATCTTCCTAACTATAGAAGTTAAACTAACAGGTCTATAGTTACTTGGTAAAGACTTTGATCCCATTTTAAATATAGGCACCACATTCGCCCTGCGCCAATCCAGTGGTACTATTCCCATCATTAATGAGTCCCTAAAAATGAGATACAATGGCTTTGAAATTACAGAGCTCAATTCTTTTAGAATCCATGGGTGGATGCCATCAGGTCTAGGTGCTTTATCCACCTTTATTCTGTCTAAATATTTCTGGGCCATATCACTTTTGAGCCATTGTGGATCATTCGGGGCTGTGTCAATACCACCCCCATTATGGACATGAGCTCCATAATCTATCTATTAATTCAGTGCTCCAGTCCTTAAGGTGAGTGAAGCAATTGCTCTGAAGGTGGAGGGTCTGTCACCATTATCTTGCTTGAATTGTGCGATTGTCACATGGAATCTTCTTGGTGCTTGCTGGGACTTTTAGTCCTCATCCAGGTCTCAAACCCATTTTTTCCAATAGGGGTCGGCAACTACCCTGAGAAGAATCTGAGCCTCCAGTAGCTCTGGTTGGTGCTTCCAGATCCGTTCTTCACTAAGCTATCCACCAGCTGGCTCATATCAGTGTAGAAAGTGGCAGGAGGGGCACTGACCCCTTGAGAGTCTATCCCAGCCGATCTTAAGCTCTTCTCCTGAGCTCTTGATATTTGTGGCCCCTCAACAAGTTCTCCCCCCACTTTCAAGAGGATCCCCCTGGCAGTCACGCACACAGGTATTTCTTCCTGCTATTCCAACAGGACCTTGACTTGGTCCAAGTCGTACTCAGCTTCCATATCTACAATGTAGGCCCTCTGTCCTGGGGCCTACCTCTCACCCACTGTTAAATCTCCCTCTCAGTGCATTCACTTCCAGAGATCTCTAGAACAGTGCTTCTTTCTACTCAAGCTCCTTGGGCTCTGCCCCAAACAACCGCAGCCACAGAAGCTGCCTCCCATGCAGATCATGGCTATTGTCTAGGTTGACTAGGACCTATATCCTAATGAGAGATCAGATAGAAATAATCAGATCAGATCAGATAGAATAAGAATGGTGTAGGGCCCTTTAAATAGTATACACAGCAATGTCCTAGGTGCAGGCCTGATAGTCTTCACCGGCAGTTGGAGCTAATTAGATTATATCCAATAAGGCACAGTGAGGTATTAATGGACTGACTGGCTTAAAGCAAGCTGAAGGTATTCTTTGAAAGGATGGCAGGTAACGGTGTCTATGTACAGTGTTCAGATGGAAGTGCAGTAAAGCTCACCAACGATTGGACCGAACTAGATGCCCTGCAGACAATGACCAAGGATGGGACACTTGTCAACGGAGCCGCAAGCGATGATTCTCCAGTGCCGAAGGTGGACGAACGGGGCGTTAAGCTGATGAGTTGGTGCCGTGTAGATGTCTGAAGAACAGCAAGCAGAGTTATTTCCTCATAAGCCAGGCTGGAATCACTTGAACACCGCATGGTGGGCCGCAACCCCACTCCCAGTGAAATGGAGAGGTGCGCTTCTCACAAGGTCCAAGAGGAAGAGAACCTGAGGCAGATCTCCGGGCTCCTTTAAAGTCTCTCCCAAAAGTCTCCTCGATGATAGCAAGGATGTCCGGGATATGTAGTCCCGATGTATGATGGTGTGATGGAATTTGCACTAAACCACTAATCCCCACAATCCGTTGTGTTGGGCTCACAAATATGATGACAGTCACAGGCGCTCAGCATTAAAGGGATATGACTATAGATAAAGGATGATGGGGAAAAACATACAACATTACAAGCACAGTCAAGCATGGCTACATTAAAAAAAGTAACAGACTTTTTTCTACTTTTTTAATAACGGTTACTATACAAGGAGTTGGTGCGCTCTTTTTTTCTTTGTGTCTTTTCAAACAAGCTGGTCAGCATGCCCATACGTCATTCACACTACCTACAGCTCTGAAAATGACAGCTCATAAAAAGGAAGCTGTAGACAGTGTGCGCAGGAGCTTGACATTGCATCTGTAATCTGCTGATTGTGGGTGTAATACTCTGTAGGCTCCTGTTTTAAAAAAAACATAAATGTGTATGTTTTGTTAACTGCAAAAATATGTGCATTTATTATTTTTTTATTAAATGTGTTAGTTTGCTACATCCAGGTCTCCCTTAACAGAAGTTATGGGCCCAGTTTTCATTTTCGTCATCCTATTGTATTATTTCTTCCACCACTGAGGTACCTAAAAAGTTTGTCCTATTTCTAAAAAGATTTTGTAATTTCGTCCTCTTTCTGTTCTTTAGGAGCACTGATAATGTGTTTGGCCTTCTTTTGTGTATTTTTATAAACTCCTATAAGTTCTATTTCCTTGAATCTCCATACCAGAATCCATACCAGACCCTTATCTGAGCATGCAGCCCGGCAGGCCATGAAAGGGAGGAAACAAGCAAACACCCCCCCCCCGAACCATACCAGGCCACATGCCCTCAACAAAGGGGGGTGCTTTGGGGCAGGGGGGCTCCCTATGTTGAGGACTAGGGATGAGCCGAACACCCCACGGTTCGGTTCGCACCAGAACCTGCGAACGGACCGAAAATTTGCACGAACGTTAGAACCCCATTGACGCCTATGGGAACGTTCAAAATCAAAAGTGCTAATTTTAAAGGCTAATTTGCATGGTATTGTCCTACAAAGGTTTTGGGGACCCGGGTCCTGCCCCAGGGGACATATATCAATGCAAAAAAAGTTTTAAAAAGGGCTGTTCTTTAGGGAGCAGTGATTTTAATGATGTTTAAAGTGAAAAAAAAGTGAAATATTCCTTTAAATATCGTACCTGGGGGGTGTCTATAGTATGCCTGTAAAGTGGCACGTGTTTCCCGTGCTTAGAACAGTCCCTGCACAAAATTAAATTTGTAAAGGTATAAAAGTCATTTAAAACTGCTTGCGGCTTTAATGTAATGTTGGGCCCGGGCAATAAGGATAAAAATCAGTGAGACAAACGGCATGGGTACCCCCCAGTCCATTACCAGGCCCTTTGGGTCTTGTATGGATATTAAGGGGAACCCTGCACCCAAATTAAAAAAAGGAAAGATGTGGGGCCATTAGGCCCTATATACTCTGACTAACAGTATACAGGCGTTGCAAACAAGACAGGTTTGTTGTTAAGTAGAATCTGTTTGTATTTTGAACTGGTACATTTTTAATGTGTTTAGCTCCAGCAAAAAAATCTATTTTAAGCTTTTTGGAAAACATAGGGAAGGGTTATCACCCCTGTGACATTTGTTTTTCTGTCTGTGCTCCTTTTTAGAAGATTTCACCTCACTTTTTGTCTCAATGTCAAATGTTTTTTGAAAATTTGGGGTTTTTAGTGAAACAAGGATTGGTGATAAAGCATCAGTGGAAAGGAGAAACGTTTTTCCCATATTAACTCTTACAGGAGAGAATTTCCCTTGCTAGGGGTAGATTTCATCTCACTTCCTGTTGTCTCCTTCCATTTGCAAGTAGGAGTTGTTTGTAAGTAGGATGTTTGAAAGTAGGGGCCTGCCCTATATACTCAGCAGAAATTTGGGCCTTAGGTGTTGGTGTTGCCACAACACTGTAAGCCCTCACAGGGGCCTGCTGTGAAATATTAGATCAAGAATTGTAATTACATGCCCCTGTTGAACAGGGGCAGAAAAATTGGGCCTTTGGTGATGGTGGTGGTGGTGCTGGTGCCACAACACTGTAAGTCCTCACAGTTACTCTTGGTGGGCACAGAAACGGGCCCTGCTGTGAAATATTAGATCAAGAATTCTAATTACATGTCCCTGTTGAACAGGGGCAGAAAAATTGGGCCTTAGGCACTGGTGCTGGTGCCACAACACTGCAACCCCTCACAAATACTCTAGTTGGAGCGCAGGAATGAGCCCTGCCGCAAAGAATTGCATCAAAAATTGTAATCACACGCTCCTGTTAAACAGAGGCTGAAAAATTGGGCCTTAGGCACTGGTGCTGGTGCCACAACACTGCAACCCCTCACAGATACTCCAGTTGGAGCGCAGGAACTAGCCCTGCTGCAAAGAATTGCATCAAAATTTGTAATTACACGCCCCTGTTACACAGGGGCTGAAAAATTGGGCCTTAGGCACTGGTGCTGGTGCCACAACACTGCAACCCCTCACAGATACTCTAGTTGGAGTGCAGGAACTAGCCCTTAGGCACGGGTGGCGGTGCCCAGAACCAGAAATGTTCTTACAAGCTATCAGAATGATCATCGAGGAGGAAGAGGGTAATTACTCAGCATAACAGGATAGTCACTCAGCATCAGCATAGGCAGTCTTTGAAGGGATCTGACATTTAAAAAAAAAATTATTCAGTTACATCAGCATCAGGTGCTTGGTAGCTGGTGGTGATCCAAGACGGTGGACAGACGCACCCTGTGATTGGTTACAAAGCCTCCAGCAGCACTGAATGTGTGTTCCGAAAGAACGCTGGATGCAGGACAGGCCAGTAGCTCAATTGCATACTGTGCAAGCTCTGGCCAGTGATCCATCCTCAAGACCCGGTAACCCAGAGGATTTTCGGTGGGAAAGGTGTCCAAGTCAGATCTTGCCCCTAGGTATTCCTGCACCATGTAAAACAGACGCTGGCGATGGTTGCTGGAACCGATCATACCTTGGGGCTGCGGACTAAAAAGTTGTCTGAACGCGTCAGTCTGACGGCCACCTTCTCCACCGCTTCTTCTTTGACTGACTGAAGCCTCAGCAACACGTTGTCCAGAAACAGGAGTTTGTAACCTCCCAGTCTCTGGAAACGCGTTGCACAGACCTTTCTACAAGGCCTCCCGAAGATGTTTCATCCTCTGCTCCCTCTGCGATGGCAAGATAAGGTCCGCAACCTTACCCTTGTAACGTGGATCAAGGAGGGTTGCCAGCCAGTATTGATACCTCTCCTTGATATCACAAATACGAGGATCCTTCCGCAGGCTTTGCAGGATCAGGGAAGCCATGCAGTGTAGGTTTGCTGAGGCATTCAGTCCAGTGTTCTCTGGGTCACTAAGGACGACATGATCCACAGCCACCTCCTCCCAGCCACGTACAAGTCCATGGGTTTCTTGGGATTGTAAATGATCCCTTAAAGACTGCTGCTGATGCTGAGTGCCAGGCTCCACCTCCATGCTGACACAATCCTCCTCCTCCTCTTCCCGTGTGATCGGCGGGCATGCAGGAACACTGTCTGGATAAAGGGGGCCTTGAGAGGTAAGGAAGTCCTCCTCTTCCTGCCTCTGTTCTGCCTCAAGTGCCCTGTCCATTATTCCATGCAGCGTGTGCTCCAACAGGTGGACAAGGGGGACAGTGTCCCTGATGCATGCACTGTCACTGCTCACCATCCTCATGGCCTCCTCAAATCTTGACAGGACAGTGCATGCATCCCTGATCATGGCCCACTGGCGTGAGGAAAAAAAACAAGCTCCCCTGACCCTGTCCTGGTGCCATAGTCCCACAGGTACTCATTGATGGCTCTCTGCTGCGTGTTCAGCCGCTGCAGCATGGCCAACGTTGAGTTCCACCTGGTGGGTATGTCACAGATTAGGCAGTTCTTGGGCAGGTAAAATTCCTTTTGGAGGTCTGCCAGCCGAGCACTGGCATTATATGACCAGCGGAAATGCACACAGATTTTCCTGGCCTGCCTCAGGACATCCTGTAAGTCTGGGTACCTGTCCAAGAACCGCTGCACCACCAAGTTAGGGACGTGAGCCAAACAGGGCACATGGGTCATTTGTCCCTGTCGGAGGGCAGAGGGGAGGTTGGTGCCATTGTCACAAACCACCATTCCTGCCTTAATTTGGCTTGACCTCAACCACCTCTGAACCTGCCCCTGCAGAGCTGACAAAACCTCTGCCCCAGTGTGGCTCCTGTCCCCCAAGCACACCAGTTCAAGCACCACATTGGCATCTTTTGGCCTGCGTACTTGCGTAGCCCCTTGAATGCCTATGGAGCACCGCTGGTTCCGACAAAGCACAGGAAGAGGCCATGGAGGAAGAAGAGAAGGGGGTGGAGGAGAGAGGTGTGTCAGAATCACCAGTAGTGGCATTTTGGAGGCGTGGTGGTGGAACAACCTCCAACACTACTGCACCTTGTCCTGCATTCTTCCCAGATGCCAGCAGAGTCCCCCAATGCGCCGTGAAACTTGGGTAACGTCCCTGTCCATGCCTGCTGGACCATGAGTCAGCAGTAGTATGCACCTTATCGCTGACCGCCCTGTCCAGCGAGGCCAAGACATTGCCTTCCACATGCCAGTAGAGAGCCGGAATCGCCTTCCATGAGAAAAAGTGGCGTTTGGGAACCTGCACAGGATGTGTGAATGTGCAGGAACCGCACATTCCACAAACTCAGGGAAGGGGGCAGAGTCTACCATCTGAAAAGGTAGCAGTTGAAGTGCTAGCAATTTTGCCAAGCTAGCATTCAACCGCTGGGCATGTGGATGGCTGGGAGCGAACTTCTTTCTGCAGTGCAGCAGCTGGGGCAGGGAAATTTGGTACAATCTGACGTCGGTGTACCGATAGCAGATTGCCCGCAAGTACTTAGCTGTGACACACCTAATTCTACACCTTCATTCCTCTCAGTGCAGGTTTCAGAGAGGACTGAAAGTATAGTGGGGTTGGAGATCCCAGCTGATGAGGAGCAAGGAGAGGTCCTCTTTGTTCTTTGGTGTGGGTCTTTTAGGTACGCTTGCCAACGAACTGCATGGCAGGTCAACATATGTCTGGTCAAGCATGTGGTGCCCAAGCGTGAGATGTTTTGGCCACGCGAGATATGCTTGAGACATATGTTGCAAATAGCATCGGTGCGATCTGATGCACTCGTCTCAAAAAAGGCCCACACCAAAGAACTTTTGGAATAACGCGCAGAGACAGCAGCACCCTGCACATGCAGAGCACTGCAGTGTGATGCAGTCAGTTTTCTGCCCTTAGGCTGGCCCCTGGAGGGCATCCTGCCTCGTTGGTGATGTGCCTCCTCCTCTCTCCTATCAGGCACCCATGTTGAGTCAGTGACCTCATCATCCCCTGCCTCCTCATCACTGGAGCAAACCTGGCAGTATGCTGCAGCAGGGGGAACATGACTGCCAGATTGCTGTTCTTCTTGGGCACCCCCTCTGTCCGTGCTCATGTTACTGCCTTCCTCTAGCTCAGTATCATCATCAGAGCCTTCAAAACGCTGGGCATCCTCCTGGAGCATGTACCTAACACTGTGGTCAAACAGTTTGAGGGACTCCTCAGGAGGACATGGTGGGGCTAGGGAAGGAGCCACTGATGCCATTGAGCCAAGGGAAGAGGCCGCGTTGGCAGCTTCTTTGCCAAAGTACCCTGAGCCTGGGTTAGAGAGGATGAGGAGGATGAGGACAGCTTGGTCATCCACTCGACCAAGTCTTCTGCATGTTGCAGCTCAACATGGCAAGCTGCCGAAAAAAAGGCCAAGCGTGTCCCATGGCCACGTGCTGATGAGGATGCACTGTGTCCACGACCAGCACTGTTGCCACTAGACACAGAGCCTGCTTGCCCTCTTTTATTGGCTTGTGACTGTCTGCCTCTCCTTGTTGGCCTTCCAGACATACTATTGGCCTGCAGCGAGCTGCGCAAAACTGGGATATATGTATATATAGATATAGATATATATATATATATAGATATATATATATATATATATATATCTATATATATATATTGTAACGAGCCCCTTGCTCGCTCGGTTCCACTCTCCCGATACTCCTCTGCAGTTATAGAATCAGATTGCAACGTCTGATGGTTCGGTCATCCAATGCTCCGGGATTAGAACTTCAGCTATGTGCCATTCTAACCCAGTTGTGATAGCTCAGAACAAACACCAGGCAGGCTGTATGTAAGTTCAAACAGGAATCTATCTTTATTGACAAAATACAGGCTTTTATACACTCAGAATGGAGGTGCAGACCTCCTGCTCATATTACTCTAACAATACAGCTGTAACCTAATCAACCTAATTAACATGAGCTAATTAACTAATCCCTTTAGACAGCCTAGATGACTCAGACATGACTGTTAGGCCAGACTGGCTGTCTTGTAGTTCAGAAAATCCAATCAACATTATCACAATCAACATAGACTCTTCTTCACACAATAGCAGAGTTAATTAACACAAATAACAATGGGGATCTAATGACTCTTAGATCCCATAGTAGACTTACTCACAATACACATCCCAGCAGACAACAGACAGACAGGTGTCGGAATCCACATCAGCATCTCCCAACAGTATCTGTCCCAGCATTATGAATCAGCCACCACTCCAACATGGCAAATCCAGGGACCCCAGACATACAGCTCACATAGAGCACCATTCCCCCAAATGCAATACCGATTATACTGCAGCTAGCAGAATCAACTGCCTGCCTGTAGTATTATTAGTATGATAACACCTGCACTAGTCTTCAGGTAGCTATACCGTAGGTGCAACTGTGTAGAGTACACAGTACAGTAACTGGAAATACGTCCAGAACCTACACAAACACCTGGCTGCAGATAGCTATACTGTAGGTGAGACTGTGTGGGGTACACAGTAGAGTAACTGGAAATACTTCAATGAGCCTACACGAGCACCTGGCTGCAGGTAGCTTTACTGTAGGTGAGACCGCAGGGTACACAGTACAGTAGCTGGAAATACTTCAATGAGCCTACACAAGCACCTGGCTGCAGGTAGCTTTATTGTAGGTGAGACTGTGTGGGGTACACAGTACAGTAACTGGAAATACTTCAATGAGCGTACACAAGCACCTGGCTGCAGGTAGCTTTACTGTAGGTGAGACTGTGCAGGGTACACAGTACAGTAGCTGGAAATACTTCAATGAGCCTACACAAGCACCTGGCTGCAGGTAGCTTTACTGTAGGTGAGACTGTGCAGGGTACACAGTACAGTAGCTGGAAATACTTCAATGAGCCTACACAAGCTCCTGGCTGCAGGTTGCTATACTGTAGGTGAGACTGTGCAGGGTACACAGTACAGTAGCTGGAAATATTTCAATGAGCCTACACAAGCACCTGACTGCAGGTAGCTCTACTGTAGGTAAGACTGTGCAGGGTACACAGTACAGTAGCTGGAAATACTTCAGTGAGCCTACACAAGCATCTGGCTGCAGGTTGCTATACTGTAGCTGAGACTGAGCAGGGTACACAGTACAGTAGCTGGAAATACTCCCATGAGCCTACACAAGCACCTGGCTGCAGGTAGCTATACTGTAGGTGAGACTGTGCAGGGTACACAGTACTGTAGCTGGAAATACTTCAGTGAGCCTACACAAGCACCTGGCTGCAGGTGCTATACTGTAGGTGAGACTGTGCAGGGTACACAGTACAGCAGCTGGAAATACTTCAATGAGCCTACACAAGCACCTGGCTGCAGGTTGCTATACTATAGATGAGACTGTGCAGGATACACAGTACAGTAGCTGGAAATACTTCAATGAGCCTACACAAGCACCTGGTTGCAGGTTGCTATACTGTAGGTGAGACTGTGCAGGGTTCACAGTACAGTACCTGGAAATACTTCCATGAGCCTACACAAGCACCTGGCAGCAGGTAGCTATACTGTAGGTGAGACTGTGCACGGTACACAGTACAGTAGCTGGAAATACTGCTGGTGGTTACTGAGATGCTTAGTCATACACATACACACATATATAGAGGAGCTCCTACTTATGAGCAGTCACCACCCGCTTAGGCTCTGAGGAAAGGGGTTCTCCCCTGAAACGCGCCAGCCATTGCCGTATCCACCTGATGTCCGGTCCCGGTTTCATTCTGATGTCTGCTACTGCGTACCTGCAGTCAATGTCCATGCCTGCCATTCATGCTCGTTTGTGAGTATTTATTTGCTATTTTACTTATTTAATAAACGCTATCAGTGGTAATGCACTAGGTCGGTGTGCCCTCTCTTCCTTTTGTTTCTTCTTGTAGTCTATGAATACTGTAAAAACACCTGCCTGCCTGTCAGTATATTAGGAAGAGAAGAACAGGATCTAGCTAAACTGAATACAGAGTATATATATATATATATATATATATATATATATATATATATATATATATGCAACACCTGGGATGCATACATATACATATATATACACAATACACTGTAACTGCAGCTAACTGACTCGACCTGCCTACTCTATCTAACTTAAATCAAATTACACTGTCTGTTTCTCTCTCTCTATCTCTCTATCTGAGCACCGGAACACACTAACAGGGCCGCAGTGCAGGCGGCCTTATATAGTGTTGGGCGTGTACTAAACCCCCTGAGCCATGATTGGCCAAAGCCTCCTTGGCTTTGGCCAATTACGGCTCTCTGTTCAGATGGCGCTGTGATTGGCCAAGCATGTGGGTCATAGTGCATGCTTGGCCAATCATCAGCCAGCAATGCACTGCGATGCCGCAGTGAATTATGGGCCGTGACGCGCCACTTGAATTTGGCACGAACGGCCCACATCGTTCGTAATTCGGCGAATGACCGAACACACGATGTTCGAGTTGAACATGGGTTCGACTCGAACACGAAGCTCATCCCTATTGAGGACAAGAGCCTCTTCCACATGACCCTGGCCCGGTGGTTGTGGGGGAGGGGGGGTGAATTATTGGAATCTGGAAGCCCCCAGATCCCACCCTCCCATGTGTAACCCTACACTTTTACCAAAAAAAGGTCAAGTTAGTAAAAACACAACAGTTTTTGACAAGTCCTTTATTTAAAAAGAGACACAACCATCTAACAGGTGAACATAGGGGTGGAGGTGAACCAGTGACATCACCGGGTAAGTGAGACAGTACAGTAGCTGGAAATACTTCAATGAGCCTACACAAGCACCTGGCTGCAGGTAGCTATACTGTAGGTGAGACTGTGCGGGGTACACAGTACAGTAACTGAAAATACTTCAATGAGCCTACACAAGCACCTGGCTGCAGGTAGCTTTACTGTAGGTGAGACTGTGCAGGGTACACAGTACAGTAGCTGGAAATACTTCAAAGAGCCTACACAAGCACCTGGCTGCAAGTTGCTATACTGTAGGCAAGACTGTGCAGGGTACACAGTACAGTAGCTGGAAATACTTCAATTAGCCTACACAAGCACCTGGCTACAGGTTGCTATACTGTAGGCAAGACTGTGCAGGGTACACAGTACAGTAGCTGGAAATACTCCCATTAGCCTACACAAGCACCTGGCTGCAGGTAGTTATACTGTAGGTGAGACTGTGCAGGTTACACAGTACAGTAGCTGGAAATACTTCAGTGAGCCTACACAAGCACCTGGCTGTAGGTGCTATACTGTAGGTGAGACTGTGCAGGGTACACAATACAGTAGCTGGAAATACTTCAATGAGCCTACACAAGCACCTGGCTGCAGGTTGCTATACTGTAGGCGAGACTGTGCAGGGTACACAGTACAGTAGCTGGAAATACTTCAATGAGCCTACACAAGCACCTGGCTGCAGGTTGCTATACTGTAGATGAGACTGTGCAGCGTACACAGTACAGTAGCTGGAAATACTTCAATGAGCCTACACAAACACCTGGCTGCACATTGCTATACTGTAGGTGAGACTGTGCAGGGTACACAGTACAGTAGCTGGAAATACTTCAATGAGCCTACACAAGCACCTGACTGTGGGTTGCTATACTGTAGGTGAGACTGTGCAAGGTACACAGTACAGTAGCTGGAAATACTTCAATGAGCCTACACAAGCACTTGGCTGCAGGTTGCTATACTGTAGGTGAGACTGTGCAGGGTACACAGTACAGTAGCTGGAAATACTTCAATGAGCCTACACAAGCACCTGACTGTGGGTTGCTATACTGTAGGTGAGACTGTGCAAGGTACACAGTACAGTAGCTGGAAATACTTCAATGAGCCTACACAAGCACCTGACTGTGGGTTGCTATACTGTAGGTGAGACTGTGCAAGGTACGCAGTACAGTAGCTGGAAATACTTCAATGAGCCTACACAAGCACCTGGCTGCAGGTTGCTATACTGTAGGTGAGACTGTGCAGGGTACACAGTACAGTAGCTAGAAATACTTCAATGAGCCTACACAAGCACCTGACTGTGGGGTTGCTATACTGTAGGTGAGACTGTGCAAGGTACACAGTACAGTAGCTGGAAATACTTCCATGTGCCTACACAAGCACCTGGCGGCGGGTAGCTATACTGTAGGTGAGACTGTGCAGGGTACACAGTACAGTAGATTGAAATACTTCAATGAGCCTTCACAAGCACCTGGCTGCAGGTTGCTATACTGTAGGTGAGACTGTGCAGGGTACACAGTACAGTATCTGGAAATACTATAAAAACACCTGCCTGTCTGTCAGTATATTAGGAAGAGAAGAACAGGATCTAGCTAAACTGAATACAGTGTATATATATATAGATATATATATATATCTATATATATACAACACCTGGGATGCATATATATATACACAATACACTGTAACTGCAGCTAACTGACTCGACCTGCCTACTCTATCTAACTTAAATCAAATGACACTGTCTGTCTCTCTCTCTCTATCTGAGCGCCGGAACACACACTACACAGGGCCGCCGTGCAGGCGGCCTTATATAGTGTGGGACGTGTACTAAATCCCCTGAGCCATAATTGGCCAAAGCCTACTTGGCTTTGGCCAATTACAGCTCTCTTTTCAGACGGCACTGTGATTGGCAAAGCATGTGGGTCATAGTGCATGCTTGGCCAATCATCAGCCAGCAATGCACTGCGATACCGCAGTGAATTATGGGCCGTGACGCACCACTCGAATTTGGTACGAATGGCCCATATCGTTCGTAATTCGGCGAACGACCGAACACACGATGTTCGACTCAAACACGGGTTCGACTCGAACATGAAGCTCATCCCTATTGAGGACAAGAGCCTCTTCCACACGACCCTGGCCCGGTGGTTGTGGAGGAGCGGGGGGTGAATTATTTGAATCAGGAAGCCCCCAGATCCCACCCTCCCATGTGTAACCCTACACCTTTACCAAAAAAAGGTCAAAGTTAGTAAAAACACACCAACAGTTTTTGACAAGTCCTTTATTTAAAAAAAAAAACATAAAGATGCTGACCCGAATGAAAAAATAAAAACACTGTGACAAAAATGACTATTCCCATCCAGGGACACAACCATCTAACAGGTGAACATAGGGGTGGAGGTGAACCAGTGACATCACCGGGTATTACCGCCCCCATGTTTATCTGTCATTCAGGACAGCTCAATATGGGGGGCAGTGTCACCCGGTGACATGATCGGGTAACCTCCACCCCTATGTTTACCTGTCAGATGGGTGCAGTTGTGTTCGGGGGGCAAAGTTTTTTTCCATGTGGTTCAACGCTTTTATGTACCCCATACTCATTCACATGGAGGCCCTTGTCCCCATTAACATGGTTCAGGTGGAGAGGTGCTCGCTCATCCCCCCCCTTTCCTGGCCTGCTGGGCTGCCTGCTCGGATAAGGAACTTGTATGGATTCTGGTATGGATTTTTTTTTTCTTTTTTCCACTTCAGAAACCAATAAGTAGAGGGCTGAATCAGCTCGATGTTCATTAACCGTCGCCTTCTCAGGTTCACATCATAGTGGATTATGCATTACCTCAATTCCTTTTATGCCAACACTATAAACACTTTATTACATAACTTTAACAACAGATCCCTTATTACTACAATCTCCTAGGCTCAGCTATAGCTATGCTATGGCCCAATATCAAGTGAGGCTTTATCTTTTTCTGAGCCAGTTTGGAGGAAGAAGGAACGAAGAAAAGAAACTAGAGATACAAAAAAAAGAAAAACAAGAGAAGGATATAAAATAGGAAACTTATGGGCTTCCCATGCCCATCGTCTACTGACCTACCCGGTGTTGCACGAAAAAATTACCTGTTCCCAAATCCACCCCCCCCACCCTCCCCCAATGTTTAACCTGTGCCCATCTAGATTAATTATTTGACTAAAAAAATATACATATCACGATCTCTTCACTGTATCACTCATTGTCCTCAAGGGTTCCAGTTACCCATATATCTATGTTAAGCCCCTCTCTTGGTCTAATCCTACGCCTTGCCCACTAGGGGCGCCCTGCATTCTCTATCCATGGCTTCCACATGCTTTCAAATTCCTGAAGGTTACCTCTCTTTATGTACTCCACTCTTTCCCTACTCAGGGTTTCGTTAATAGTAGAGATCCAGTCTTTCACTGAGGGGGGGTCTTTTGATTGCCATCTTAGTGTTATCATCTTCCTAGCCTGAAACAAGGCCCGCGTAATGGCCAGCGTGGTGCTCAGACTCTCTCCCAACACTCTTCTATGCCCCAGAATACAGGCTATGGCCTCCTTTACCACTGTAGTACCAAAGATGTTTCCCAAATTCCCGGTTACCTCCTCCCAGTATCTAAACAACTTGGGACACCTCCACAGCATATGGATGAGGTCTCCCGACCTCCGACATCTCGGACAGTTGTCATTAGGCCTTCTCCCAAATTTGAAAAGTCTTTTAGGTGTATAGTAGGCTCTATTTAGCAACAACAGATGTGAGAGCCGCTGTGAAGGGGACACAGAGACCTGATCACCCAACTCCAAGGTTCTCACCCATTGTTCCTGGGTCATTCCCCCTATATCCTCTTCCCATTTAGCCTTTAGCCCATGGAGTATCCCCCCGCTGTTGTCTGATTTACTTAATTGATCATAAATTCTTGATATTATCCCTCTGGTAGGGTTTACCTGCATTATGCTCTGAAATAGAGGCATTTCTTCCCATCTCAGATTCTGAGCTTTAAATTGAGCTTTAAGGGCATGTTCTAGCTGGAAATATAGGAAGAGAGAACTCCACGATAACTTGAATTCCCCGGCTAGTTCAGGGAATTTCTTTAACTTGGTGCCGTTATAAAGTTGACTTAGCCTTCTGATGCCAAGATTCTCCCACTCCCTGAATGTGCCTATTTTAAGGACTTCCTGTAGGTTGCGATTGTTCCAAATAGGAGAGTAGACTGTTGGATCTTCATATCTCATCATTTTCTTGACTGTTTTACAGAGTTTAGTTAGCAGTTTAATAGTTGGAAATTCGTCATGGAACAAATCTGCCTCTAGAGTTTCAATTATTGTGTTATGTGGGGCACTTAGCAATAGCAACTTGCCATTGGGAGTGCCTCCTTTCGGTATCCCACATCCCAGCAACTGTTGTAGCTGAGTTGCCAAGAAATAGCGCTCAGGATGTGGGAGGGCAAAGCCCCCCTCCCGAGTGGGAAGCTGGAGCACTCGAAGACGAATCCTGGCTTGCTTCCTCTTCCATATCAATTCTCTAAAGAGGCTATTAATTCTTTTAAACCACTTCTTGCCAATCCAGACTGGAGAGTTGTGCAGGACGTATAGCAATTGTGGCATCCATACCATTTTTATTAAGCTACATCTTCCTGCGGCAGACAGAGGCAGACGCCTCCAAATTCCTATTTTTTGTTTCAATTTTGTTAAAAGAGGGACAAGGTTTTTGCTGATATACAAGGTGGGGTCCTTCGTCAGAACAATTCCCAGATATTTCAGGGCATCCACCATTACCATCTGGGGTATATCGCATGCTATTAACTCACTAATGGGATCTATCGGCAAGAATTCGGACTTCTCCCAGTTTATCTCTAGACCAGAGAAACTGCCGAAGTCCTCCACTATCCTCATCGCACCCAGTAGTGAATTTCTCGAATCCCCCAGGAATAACAAAATGTCATCCGCATAAAGCGTGATTTTTTCTTCACCCGATTTTCTCAGGAAGCCAGTTATCGCACTGCTTTCCCTTATGGAGATGGCCAGGGGTTCCATCGCCAACGCAAACAGCAGAGGGGAAAGTGGACACCCCTGCCTCGTCCCCCTTTCCAACTCAAACCAGTCCGAAAATTAGTTATTAATTTTTAATCTTGCCTTAGGGCGGGTATATAGCATTCTGATCCACCCTATAAAGGACGGGCCAAATCCGAATTTCTCCAGCACGCGCCATATGTAGCCCCACTCCACGCTATCAAATGCCTTAGATACATCGAGGGTCATTAACGCTCTCGAGCCCACATTCTCCGTTGGAGACTGTAAATTCAAAAACGCTCTTCTAATGTTCAGGCTCGTAGATCTATTGGCTATAAAACCCGCCTGGTCCTCATGAATCAATTTATGAATAACTCCGTTCAATCTTGCTGCCAGAATTTTGGCCAGAATTTTTACATCAGTACAGAGTAGAGAGATTGGTCTATAGGCGGCCACATCCAATCGGTCTTTCCCTTCTTTTTGTAGCACAATGATTGTTGCTTCTAGCATTGACGCAGGCAGCTGACCCCCCTCAAGCGACCCCCCCCAGGGCTTTTAGTAGTTCAGGGATCAACACTTCACCATACTGTTTATATGTTTCGCTTGGAAGACCTTCGGGCCAGGGTGACTTGAGGCTTGCCATGCCCGCTACTGCTTGATGTAATTCTGCTACCGTTATTGGAGAGTCTAATGTGGCCCTTTCTTCCTGTGATATAGTGGGGATCGACAGCCCCCCCAGAAAATCCTCCATCTTAGCCTCCTTACCTTTTTTCTGCGAGGAGTAGAGTTTTTTATAATAAACCCTGAAGGCTTGTACTATTTCTGGGGTGCTTGATACTATATCTCCACTCTGCAATCTAATGGCGAGGACCGTGGATGGAGCTGCGTTTGATTTTACTAGCATAGCCAGTGTCCTTCCCACTCTCTCGCCCTCCACCATAAATTCCTGTCTCTGAAGAAGGTGCCTAGTCTCTGCTTTCTGCATGGCCACTAATTTATACTTTTGTTGTTTCTCTTGCCAAATACTTTCCGACTCCGGGGTTGGATTTCTAATAAAATTATTTTCGGCTTCAAGAGCGTCCCTCAGAGAGCTCTCTTCCTCAATCCCAGCCTCTTTATTGAATTTAGCCATCTGCTGTATTAGAACCCCTCTAAGAAACGCCTTGAGGGTGTCCCATAGCACAGGGGGGGACACCGTTCCCTGATTGAACTCAACAAACTCCCTTAAGATGGGGAGAATCCAATCCGATTTTTTAATTACTTCGAACCAGTGCGGGCTCATACTCCAACTCTTCCGGGGTCTAGACTCTCCTAGAATTAATGTAGCCACCATAGGGGAATGATCTGAAATGCCTCTTGGCCAGTATGTTATTTTTTCTAGCACCTGGAGTGCCCTGTCATTTCCCAGGACTAGATCTATCCTTGAGAGCGTGGAGTATGACGCAGAGCAGCATGTATATTGCAGCACGCCTGGGTTCCGCACCCTCCATAAATCTACTAGCCCCACTTCCTCCAAAAATAGACTTAACCGGCTCCTCCCTGAGACCTCTGAGGTTTGTCGTATCGGGAATCTATCCAGCCTTTTGTCTAGTACCTCATTAAAGTCCCCTACGACTACAATCGGGCACTCTTTTTTATCTAGCAGAAATTTGTACAATTTAAGCAGTATATCCAGATTAAATGGCGGAGGGATGTATATATTTGCCACCGCATACGTGACGCCATCAATGGAACAGAATAGAAAAATATATCTACCCAGCTCATCTATACTGACCTGTCTGCAGGAAAATTTTACCCCAGCTTTCACCAAGATGCTCACCCCCCTACTAAAAGAGGAATGGAATGCATGAAATTGGTATTGAAATTTTTTCATCTGTAACTGCTGACTGGTATCCTTGGTTAGGTGGGTTTCCTGCAGACAGATCAGATCTACCCTACATCTCTCCAACATAGAAAACACTGCCAGCCTTTTAAGAGGAGATCCCAGGCCCCTGACGTTCCAGGATCCTGTTTTCAAGGACTTAACTAACATCTGAGTTCTGAAGAGCATGCCTTGTCCCAACAAGTGCTACCATATATATCAAGTTTCTTTATAAAGTAAAATTTATGCACCCCTTCACTCAAAATTAAATTTTTTCCTCCTAGTGTATGTTGTATCAATTCTAAATGCGAGTAGAATAGAGTATTGTAGACTCCAAAATACATGCTCAACTTAACCATGTCTACCCTGCTTTATTAAAATTTGCCACAAAAAGTGCTTATACGTGCAAGTAATAAAAACAAAAAATCTGTAAGTGAAGGTCTGGATACCTCCAGAGTAATTTCTAGTGGTGTAAGTGTTCGTGAATAACGATTTACCCTCCCTAGTTCCCCGGCCTCCCATCCTCCCACCCCTTCCCTCCCTCCCCCACCCACCCACCCCTACCCTCCCCCCCATCCCCCTCCCCCACCCGTACCCACCTATCTAGGTATACCCCCCGGGGGTTTATCATGACCGTTACCTCATACACTACCACCACCCTTTTACACCAAGTCTTCCACTCACCACACCACACCGCCCCACATGCAGACAACTATGTGCACCCATCCCCTCCCGTCCCCTAATAACAGAGACCATTAGTAGATGGCAGGTAGGGGTAGAAAATTAAGGAACACCCCCCACAAGGAAGGAAGAAGAAAAAATAAAAATACAACTCCTATACCTCCCAATACCCTATCATGTTACCCTGTTGATACAGCGGCCTATTATATCTTCCCCATCTCTCTACGTGAGATTCGTAATTTTTTCTCTATTGTCTTCAAGCCACTTCTCAACCCCAGCAGGGGAATTGAAAAACAGAGTCTCCCCCAGGGCCGCAACCCGCAACCTTGCCGGATATAAAAGAGCATATGGCAGCTTAAATTTTTGTAGATTGCGTTTTGCCTGGGTAAACTCTGCTCTTCGCCTCTGCAGATCCGGAGAGAAGTCAGAGTAAAACGATATTTTTGCACCTTTAAAGAAAACCTCCCCTGCTTCCCTGATCTTCCGTAACAAAGTCACTTTATCCTGGTAATTGAGAAATCTCAGAAGGAGGGGTCTCGGGTGGCCCCCCTCCGGCGGTGCCCTGATGGGGATCCTGTGAGCTCTTATGATGGAAAACGAGGCCGAGAATGATTCTTTCCCGAATAGCTCCCCCAACCATTTTTCTAGGAACGCAATTGGATTGGCGCCCTCACTCCTTTCAGGTAGACCTATCAGCCTCACATTATCTCTTCTACTCCTGTTCTCCATCTCGTCCAATTTAGAGGCTTGTTTGGATAACTGTTCCTTCAACCATTTTATTTCTTTGATTATTGGGGACACATTATCTTCTAGCCCACTGACTCTTTCTTCCAGGGCCGTTGTTCTCTCTGCCGTTTTCTGTAGATCTTGTCTGATCAGTAACAGATCTGCTTTAACACCTTTCATCTGTTCACAGAGCCGTTACACACCCCTACAGCCATGAATACATCCGTTAAGGTTGGTTCTCTATTCAAGGGTAAGCTTATTGGCTCCATATTCACGTTTGTGTTTTGTTCACTTAGCCCTGGACCTTTATTACATAGTGTTTTGGAAGGCTGGGTAGCCAGCGCAACCCCGGAGGGCTGTGAATGAGGCTGGCCCTGGCTTTTCCTATCCGATGCCCCCCCCCTGTTGTAACTTCAGCTGCGCCCCCTTTTTTGGAGGGGTCAGAGCAGAGGCATGAGCATATTGCTCCAATTTTGCTGCTGCCGATGCTGCTGCGGCCTGATGCGAGTTTTTCTCTTTAGAGGAGCGTAGATTCTGCATCATTTACTCTTATAAGTATAAGTATACTCTAACAGCAACAAATTAGTTACCGACAGCTTCCGAAAGCCCAAGAGGATCTAAGGGTGAAGTAGCAGAATATTAGGTAGGATATTGGTAATGACTGCTGGACAATGAACTTCTGGTATGTGAGATTTTATTCCATTCTTCTAGCTAGCAAGAATGGACACTCCTGGCCCGACTAATGTCTACACGCCAAGAAGTGCCCGATACAGACAATTCAGTGTACATATAACTCTATCACATTACGTCACAAGCGAACAGACAATACATTTCCGTTATAAGACATTCTAACCTTTTAACCCTTTTAAGCAGTTAACCTACTCTTATGGGTGCAAAGCAGTTAACAAAGCAAATTCCTTTTGTACTCTTGCAGTTTGCAGGTTCTTGCGTTTGCGGTTTCCTTATCATTTTTGCAGATCAGCTTGACATTCTCTTAACTATAGGAAAGTGTACATCAGTGTGCTAAACACAGGTGTCTGTGTTAAGGGGGGTGAAAGGGTGAATTCAGTGTCTTTAACCACAGCCTGTAACATATTTTACAGACCTCATAAACTGTTCTTAGCATAGTATATACAGGAATTGCTTCTTAGCTGAAATTCTAAATCAGCCTTACTGCACACATAACCATGGCCATATAAACTGACCCCCGTTCCTACTTCAAGGGGAAGGAGGAGGAGAGGAAAACCTCTGCACCTGTCTGCACTTATCTGCCCGTTGTACAGAGCATATACCACAATGCTTTAAAGAGTGAAGTGCCTGAAGCGGGATAGCTCTCTCCACCCTTATACACCCCAGTCGCTTTATTCGACAGCGCTACTCCCCCACTAACCTCCACAGTAGTACACAGAAACCCTCCAAGGCGGCACGGGCAGGTACCTGCAATATACTATAGCTAGCTGGGGTGTACATACAGTATAACCCGCCCCACCACCAAGCCTGCCGCCCCTACAGTTGCAAAAAAAAAAAAAAAAAAAAGGAAAAAACAGAGCCCTTTGCTTTGCTCCAACAGCACAGTAAGGAAGAAGAGAGCCCAGACAGAGGGAGCACCACAGCACCTTAGGTGGCCGGCGTGGGGCCGCTCCCTTCACCCATAAGTTCCGCAGCTGCGTCAGTAATTAGTGCTGCCCCCCCACTACACCGTAACTTGCACAGATTGTTTAAATGCCGCTAAGGCAGTCACCAGCAATATACGGTGGGTAGGGTATATACGCATAGTATCCCGACCCACACCTAAGCCTCTCCCCTTGCGGCTGCTGAGGATCCCCAGGGCTTTGGCTAGTTTATAGTGACCCCACCTGAAGATGGAAGGATTAGTGTGTTCTTAAAGACACCCCAGGATTCCCCCACTACCCATAATCCCAAGCCAGTCACAGCAACACACAAAAAAAAAAGTACTTTGCTTCCTGTATTAGCTCACTCTGCTCCCAAACTTTATACTACCCACACAGCAAGCAGAGCAAAACACTGACATGCATAGGTAACTATGATACTGCACAGATGTCACATTACCAGGAGTTTGATCTAATTCAAAGGTTGTCTGTAGTTTAAAACAGCATCTGGTTACCATATTAATGTCCATACTGTACCAGCTCTAGCAGTCTTCTGTTCCATGACTAGCATGGAGATGGAGAAGTGAAAGTGAAAGCTGCTTGTCGGGTGCCTTGCAGCAGCGTGCAGGGGATGGCGTCGCTCCCGGGAATTTCTTTAGTGCTCCCCGTCCATTTAGAAGTTTTTGAAGGACCTTAGCAGGAGAAGCAGGAGAGGCGGTGAGGCACCAAGCCCTCGGGTACGAGCAGCACCTAGGGCTCCGGTTCCATCAGGTATGCTGTCCGTATGGCCGGGGGAGAGAGAGAGGGGAACGGAAGTAGGATAGAGCACACAGCGTCCTTGCTCTCACTCACTCCATGCTGCCGCCCACCGCGCACCTGCCCATCTGGTCACGCCCCCCTGGTATGGATTTTTAGGAGGACTGAGTGAGGTGTTCCTTAAAATCCATATCAGACTTTAGAAAACATTTTTTTCTGAAGTTTTATTTCTGGCAATTCTTTTGTTATCATTCCGCTGTCAACGGGGAAGCCTGTCATTTTTTTCTGTTTGATGCTGAATAAAGTAGATTTTACATTTATTTAATTGTCTCCCAGAAGCCTGTTTACACCTATGATCCCAACATTCGCATATGACCCCTTTTTGAAAAGTAGACAGTTCAAAGTATTTAGAGGCGTGACAAGTTTTTTGTCAGTTTTTTGGAACAAAAAGTTTTTCACAATTTTGTAAAACAAATTTACATACCGTCACCAGTGCAGTGTAGCATCATTATATAACTTATGTGGCGGTGATCATGGACACAAAAAAAAATGTAATATTTTTATTTTAAATGTTTATTTTTACAATTTTTTTTACATACAGTGACCAGAGCAATACATTGTTACCATAGTAACACTGTACTACTCTGGAGAGGTGATCAGGATTTTTTTTACACACTATGATTGCTTATAACTGTGAATTTTACAGTTATAAGCAACCATATTTTTCTGAATGAAAACTATTCATTCAGCGTTCCATGCGATCACTGTGACCAGTCACAGAGCTCATCACAATAGTACACAATCAAAGGCATGATTTAAAGCTTTCATTGTGTACAGTTGACATTGAGATCTGCTGTGATTGGCCACAGTGATTACATGGTACGATCAGCGGACCAGTACAGTGATCTGTCATCGACTGTGTTCGGTGGACACAGCGGTTGACATCTCGCACCGGAGCACCACACAAGGCATCATATGATGTCCTTCCAGGATAACAGGGCTCCCGCTCATCTGCAGGGCTGGACTGGGACAAAAATTTGGCCCTGGACTTCACCCAGACTGGCCCACTTTGACAGGTCTCTCCCATGCCGGCTTGCCACCCAAGCCCCCCCCCCACTAGCTATTAGCCGTTCTACATTATTTTTCTTATAGGCAGTACCAGTGGGGAAGCTAGACATTATTTCACCTGGGGCAAATAATCAGTTTGGCGCCCCCCCCCCCCCAATGGAACAAGATTAGGCAGGAAAGTGAGGCCGCCCTCCTTCCAGATCGTATGATGAGCTTCTAAGTGTTGACTCCTGAGCATCATGTCTGTATTCAGGCGCGCTGCATAACTAGCCAGGGAGAGGAGGTGAGCACTGCGGGGGGGACAGAGGACTGGAGGGAGGCAGCAGTCCACTGTCACTGAAATCGGCCCACTGAGCCATCGGCCCACCGGGAAACTTCCTGTAGTCCCAATGGCCAGTACATGCCTGCTCATCTGTCATATTACTATAGGCTGGGTGGGAGGGAGTTAGGAACATGGCAGCCGGCTTGCCAACCTCCTCCTTAACAACCAGCAATTCTTCACACAGAATTCGGATTGGTTGATTAATTTTCAATCGATTCAAATTCTAATAGTTCCAAAAATGTTGAATTTGTTAGAAAACAAAAAACAAAACAAACTAAACGAATTTCAAGGAAATTCTCTGAATAACCAAAAATTAATCTGAATTTAGGTTTGGACCAAAATGATTACTAATAAGTACCGTATTTATCGGCGCACTTTTTTCCCCTTAAAATCAGGGGAAAATCGTGGGTGCGTGTTATACACCGATCCCTGCTGTCTCTGAGGGAAGAGGAGTGAGCGCCATTGAATTACATAGAGCCACGATCTCCTGTGTACCAGGCGCCCCGTCACTCACAGCCACACCTCCTGGCCCCGCATTGGGCCACTGTTATGTCTATCATTAGAGCAGGGCCAGGAAGCATGGTTATGAGTGACAGAGCACCAGGTACACAGGAGATCGCAGCTCTGTGTAATTCAGCGGTGCTCCTCCTCTTCCCTTGGAGGCAGCAGGGATAGTCCAACTCTGGCAAGGCTGCAATGATGGGAAAGGTGAGGCTGCAGATGGGCACTGAACAGGCTGCATTGTTGGTCAATTTATAGTTTGTGTAAATTGCTAGTATAACATTAAGATAAAATTAAACTTGGTTCAGGGCACAAATTTAGCATGATGGTGACTTTTTTTTAATGGTTTGGTTACTGAAAAAAATTTAAATGATTGCAAATGTGTTGACTTACATGATCATTTTATATTTGCACAGTGAACGCAAATGTCATCTCAGCCATCCACTATCATTGTTGGGACCTGAGAGTTAATCTGAAGAAGGAATATTTTTATTTCAAGAAATATTTGATACACTATGTTACCAAAAGTATTGGGATGCCTGTCTTTACACACACATAAACTTTAATTGCATCCCAGTCTTAGTCCGTAGGGTTCAATATTGAGTTGGCCTACCCTGTTCAGCTATAACAGCTTCAACTCTTCTGGGAAGGCTATCCACAAGGTTTAGGAGGGTGTCTATGGGAAAGTTTGACCATTCTTCCAGAAGCGCATTTGTGAGGTCAGGCACTGATGTGGACGAGAAGGCCTGGCTCGCAGTCTCCAATCTAATTCATCCCAAAGGTGTTCTATTGGATTGCTTTGTGCACTGGTGCGCCGTCATGTTGGAACAGGAAGGAGCCGTCCCTAAATTGTTCCCACAAAGTTGGGAGCACAAAATTGTCCAAAACTTCTTGGTATGCTGACACCTTAAGAGTTCCCTTCACTGGAACTAAGAGGCCAAGGCCAAGCCCAACCTGGTCTGCACAGAGTCCTGACCTCAACCAGATAGAACACCTTTGAGATGAATTAGAGCTGAGACTGCGAGCCAGGCCTTCTCATCCAACATCAGTGCCTTACCTCACAAATGCTTTTCTGGAAGAATAGTCAAACATTCCCATAGACACACTCCTAAACTTTGTGGACAGCCTTCTCAGAAGAGTTGAAGCTGTTATAACAAAAGGGTGGGCCAACCCAGTATTGAACCCTACGGACTAAGACACCATTAAAGCATGTAAAGGTAGGCGTCCCAATACTTTTGGTAATATAGTGTATAAGTGTGTGATAATTATCATTTTATAAATGGTTAAAACAGTACCATATTTTTGCAAATGCATTCATAAGAACAAAGGTTCAAAGGATTTACTCTTCCTTGGGTGTTATTTCCTCGATTTATTTAGCTGCTATTTCTCAGATTTCAAGGAACCAAATATAGAGGGCCAAAGCAGTAGACCAAATATATCCTTCATGTCTCCACCTCTGCTCCACTCTAGCAGAATAGATAAGAAACTGTTAGCATTAGAAATGCAGTACTGTGAAAAAGTTTTAGGCAGGTGTGTAAAATGCTGTAAATTAAGAAAGCTTTCAGGAAAAGGTTAACCGTTTATTTATTATCAGTTAATTAAATGTAAATGAATAGAAGAGAAATATAAATTAAATCAATATTTGGTGTGACCACTCTTTGCTTTCAAAACAGCATCAAACCTTTAAACATCTTGGAGAACTAACCACAGATCTTCAGTGGATGTAGGCTGCCTGAAATCCTTCTGTCTCTTCATGAAATCCCAGACAGACTTGATGATGTTGAGATCAGGGCTCTGTGGGAGCCATACCATCACTTCCAACAACTCCTTGTTCTTCTTTGCGCTGAAGATAGTTCTTAACCAATTGCCGACCGCATCACGCAGATATACTGCGGCAGAATGGCACGGGCAGACAGAGTAACGTATGGGTACATTATTCCTCTCCCACGGGGGGGGGGGGGGCGCAGTGCCCCCCCCCGGTGCCGAGGCGGTCGGCATCATTCCAGGAGCGATCCGTCCTGAGGGGGAGGCCACTGATTCATGGCAACCCCCTCACGATTGTCCTGGCAAATGAGAAGCTTCCTATGCTTCTGTAATGTAAACAGAAGCAGAGGAAATGATGTAATCTCTCCTCGTGAAGCCTTTTCGTTCCGGCATCTGAAGATAGAGGACATCTACTGTGAGTCTGCACCAACACTACACTGACACTAGCACACATAGGCACATAAACCACCCCCCCGATCACCAACTAATCACCCCCCCTTGCACCCCCTGTCACCCTCTGTCACAGTGACACCAATAGCAGTTTTTATTTTTTTACTGATTACTGCATTGTTGTCATTGTGACTGTTATAAGTGTTAGGCCCCTTTAGGTCTAGGGTACCCCCTAACACCCCCTAATAAAGGTTTAACCCCTTGATTACCCCCTGTCGCCAGTGTCACTAAGCAATCTTTTTTCTGATCTCCGTATTAGTGTCACAGGTGACGCTAGGTAGCCAGGTAAGTATTTAGGTTCACCGTCAGCTTTTTATAGCGTCAGGTACCCCCATATACTACCATATACTACCTATTAAAGGTTTTAACCCCGATTGCCCCCTAGTTAACCCTTTCACCAGTGATCACCATATAAGTGTTACGGGTGATGCTGGTTAGTTAGTTTGTTTTTTTATAACGGCTGTTTATTACCCAATAAAGGTTTAACCCCCTGATCACCCAGTGGCTGATATCAGTTAGGTTTTAGTGTCAGATAGGGTTTGCCCCCCCTAGGCAGCGTCAAGTTAGTGCCAGTACCGCTAACACCCACGCACACAGCATACACCTCCATTAGTGGTATAGTATCTGAACGGATCAATATCTGATCTGATCAGTTCTATACTAGTGTCCCCAGCAGTTTAGGGTTCCCAAAAATGCAGTGTTAGTGGGATCAGCCCAGATACCTGCTAGCACCTGCGTTTTGCCCCTCCGCCCAGCCCAGCCCAGCCCAAGTGCAGTATCAATCAATCACTGTCACTTACACTCAATTTCGAACGTTATGGGCCGTTTGCGCCAAGTTCGAGTGGCGCCTCACGGCCCACAACTGACTGCGGCATCGCAGTGCATTGCTGGCTGATGATTGGCCAAGCATGCATTATGACCAACATGCTTGGCCAATCACAGCGCTGTCTGTACAGAGAGCCGTAATTGGCCACAGCCAGGGTGGCTGTGGCCAATTATGGCTCAGGGGGTTTAGTACATGCCCCACACTATATAAGGCCGCCTGCGTGGTGGCCCTGTTTAGTGTGTTGCGGCAGCAGCGGAGAGATAGACAGAGAGACAGTGTCATATGATTTAAGTTAGATAGAGTAGGCAGGCGAGTCAGTTAGCTGCCCTTACAGTGTAATGTGTATATATATGCATCCTAGGTGTTATATATATATATATATACATACATTGTATTCAGTTTAGCTAAATCCGTTCCTGTTATTCTCTTCCTACTAACAGGCAGGCAGGCAGGTGTTTTTACAGTATTTACAGCTACCTGAAGAAAATTGGTGGTGTTCTTCTGATCCTATAAGTACCGCAGGCAGCTGCAGTATTTACAGTTAGTGTAGTGCGTCCTCTGCACAGTGTGCACCTAAAGCTACCTGAAGAAGATTGGTGGTGTTCTTCTGATCCTATTAGTACCGCAGGCAGCTGCAGTATTTACAGTTAGTGTAGTGCGTCCTCCGCACAGTGTGCAACTAAAGCTACCTGAAGGAAATTGGTGGTGTTCTGATCCTATTAGTACCGCAGGCAGCTGCAGTATTTACAGCTAGTGTAGTGCATCCTCTGCACAGTGTGCACCTAAAGCTACCTGAAGAAAATTGGTGGTGTTCTTCTGATCCTTTTAGTACCAGAGGGAGCTGCAGTATCTACAATTAGTGTAGTGCATCCTCTGCACAGTGTGCACCTAAAGCTACCTGAAGAAAATTGGTGGTGTTCTTCTGATCCTATAAGTACTGCAGACAGCTGCAGTATTTACAGTTAGTTTAGTGCGTCCTCTGCACAGTGTGCACCTAAAGCTACCTGAAGAAAATTGGTGGTGTTCTTCTGATCCTATTAGTACCACAGACAGGCTGCAGTATTTACAGTTAGTGTAGTGCGTCCTCTGCACAGTGTGCACCTAAAGCTACCTGAATACAATTGCTGTTGTTCTGATCCTATTAATACCACAGGCAGGCAGCTACAGTATTTACAGTTAGTGTACTGTGTCCTCTGCACAGTGTGCACCTAAAGCTACCTGAAGAAAATTGGTGGTGTTCTTCTGATCCTATTAGTACCACAGGCAGCTGCAGTATCTACAGTTAGTGTATTGCATCCTCTGTACAGTGTGCACCTAAAGCTACCTGAAGAAAATTGATGGTGTTGTTCTGATCCTATTAGTACCGCAGGCAGGCTGCAGTATTAACAGTTAGTGTAGTGCGTCCTCTGCACAGTGTGCACCTAAAGCTACCTGAAGAAAATTGGTGGTGTTCTTCTGATCCTATTAGTACCGCAGGCAGCTGCAGTATTTACAGTTAGTGTAGTGCGTCCTCTGCACAGTGTGCAACTAAAGCTACCTGAAGGAAATTGGTGGTGTTCTGATACTATTAGTACCGCAGGCAGCTGCAGTATTTACAGCTAGTGTAGTGCGTCCTCTGCACAGTGTGCACCTAAAGCTACCTGAAGAAAATTGGTGGTGTTCTTCTGATCCTATTAGTAACACAGGGAGCTGCAGTATTTACAGATAGTGTAGTGCGTCCTCTGCACAGTGTGCACCTAAAGCTGCCTGAAGAAAATTGGTGGTGTTATTCTGATTCTATTAGTACCACAGGCAGCTGCAGTATTTACAGTTATTGTAGTGCATCCTCTGCACAGTGTGCACCTAAAGTTACCTGAAGAAAATTGGTGGTGTTCTTCTGATCCTATTAGTACCTCAGACAGCTGCAGTATTTACAGTTAGTGTAGTGCGTCCTCTGCACAGTGTGCACCTAAAGCTACCTGAAGACAATTACTTTTGTTCTGATACTATTAATACCACAGGCAGGCAGCTACAGTATTTACAGTTAGTGTACTGTGTCCTCTGCACAGTGTGCACCTAAAGCTACCTGAAGAAAATTGGTGGTGTTCTTCTGATCCTATTAGTACCACAGGCAGCTGCAGTATCTACAGTTAGTGTATTGCATCCTCTGTACAGTGTGCACCTAAAGCTACCTGAAGAAAATTTATGGTGTTGTTCTGATCCTATTAGTACCGCAGGCAGGCTGCAGTATTAACAGTTAGTGTAGTGCGTCCTCTGCACAGTGTGCACCTAAAGCTACCTGAAGAAAATTGGTGGCGTTCTTCTGATCCTATAAGTACCGCAGGCAGCTGCAGTATTTACAGTTAGTGTAGTGCGTCCTCTGCACAGTGTGCACCTAAAGCTACCTGAAGAAAATTGGTGGTGTTCTTCTGATCCTATTAGTACCGCAGGCAGCTGCAGTATTTACAGTTAGTGTAGTGCGTCCTCTGCACAGTGTGCAACTAAAGCTACCTGAAGGAAATTGGTGGTGTTCTGATACTATTAGTACCGCAGGCAGCTGCAGTATTTACAGCTAGTGTAGTGCGTCCTCTGCACAGTGTGCACCTAAAGCTACCTGAAGAAAATTGGTGGTGTTCTTCTGATCCTATTAGTAACACAGGGAGCTGCAGTATTTACAGATAGTGTAGTGCGTCCTCTGCACAGTGTGCACCTAAAGCTGCCTGAAGAAAATTGGTGGTGTTATTCTGATTCTATTAGTACCACAGGCAGCTGCAGTATTTACAGTTATTGTAGTGCGTCCTCTGCACAGTGTGCACCTAAAGTTACCTGAAGAAAATTGGTGGTGTTCTTCTGATCCTATAAGTACTGCAGGCAGCTGCAGTATTTACAGTTAGTGTAGTGCGTCCTCTGCACAATTTGAACCTAAAGCTACCTGAAGAAAATTGGTGGTGTTCTTCTGATCCTATTAGTACCGCAGACAGCTGCAGTATTTACAGTTAGTGTAGTGCGTCCTCTGCACAGTGTGCACCTAAAGCTACCTGAAGACAATTACTGTTGTTCTGATCCTATTAATACCACAGGCAGGCAGCTACAGTATTTACAGTTAGTGTACTGTGTCCTCTGCACAGTGTGCACCTAAAGCTACCTGAAGAAAATTGGTGGTGTTCTTCTGATCCTATTAGTACCACACGCATGCAGCTGCAGTATTTACAGTTAGTGTACTGCGTCCTCTGCACAGTGTGCACCTAAATCTACCTGAAGACAATTGCTGTTGTTCTGATCCTATTAATACCACAGGCAGGCAGCTACAGTATTTACAGTTAGTGTACTGTGTCCTCTGCACAGTGTGCACCTACAGCTACCTGAAAAAAAATTGGTGGTGTTTTTCTGATCCTATTAGTACTGCAGGCAGCTGCAGTATCTAGAGTTAGTGTAGTGCGTCCTCTGCACAGTGTGCACCTAAAGCTACCTAAAGAAAATTGGTGGTGTTCTTCTGATCCTATAAGTACTGCAGGCAGCTGCAGTATTTACAGTTAGTGTAGTGCGTCCTCTGCACAGTGTGCACCTAAAGCTACCTGAAGAAAATTGGTGGTGTTCTTCTGATCCTATTAGTACCACAGGCAGGCTGCAGTATTTACAGTTAGTGTAGTGCGTCCTCTGCACAGTGTGCACCTAAAGCTACTTGAAGATAATTGCTGTTGTTCTGATCCTATTAATACCACAGGCAGGCAGCTACAGTATTTACAGTTAGTGTACTGTGTCCTCTGCACAGTGTGCACCTAAAGCTACCTGAAAAAAATTGGTGGTGTTCTTCTGATCCTATTAGTACCGCAGGCAGCTGCAGTATCTACAGTTAGTGTAGTGTGTCCTCTGCACAGTGTGCACCTAAAGCTACCTGAAGAAAATTGGTGGTGTTATTCTGATCCTATTAGTATCACAGGCAGCTGCAGTATTTACAGTTAGTGTAGTGCGTCCTCTGCACAGTGTGCACCTAAAGTTACCTGAAGATAATTGCTGTTGTTATGATCCTATTAATACCACAGGCAGGCAGCTGCAGTATTTACAGTCAGTGTACTACGTCCTCTGCATAGTGTGCACTTAAAGCTACCTGAAGACAATTGCTGTTGTTCTGAAATTATTAATACCACAGGCAGGCAGCTACAGTATTTACAGTTAGTGTACTGTGTCCTCTGCACAGTGTGCACCTAAAGATACCTGAAGAAAATTGGTGGTGTTCTTCTGATCCTATTAGTACCACAGGCAGGCAGCTGCAGTATTTACAGTTAGTGTACTGCGTCCTCTGCACAGTGTGCACCTAAATATACCTGAAGACAATTGCTGTTGTTCTGATCCTATTAATACCACAGGCAGGCAGCTACAGTATTTACAGATACCGTACTGTGTCCTCTGCACAGTGTGCATCTAAAGCTACCTAAAGAAAATTGGTGGTGTTCTTCTGATCCTATTAGTACCGCAGGCAGCTGCAGTATCTACAGTTAGTGTAGTGTGTCCTCTGCACAGTGTGCACCTGAAGCTACCTGAAGAAAATTGGTGGTTATTCTGATCCTATTAGTACTGCAGGCAGCTGCAGTATTTACAGTTAGTGTAGTGCGTCCTCTGCACAGTGAGCACCTAAAGCTACCTGAAGAAAATTGGTGGTGGTCTTCTGATCCTATTAATACCGCAGGCAGGCTGCAGTATTTACAGTTAGTGTAGTGCATCCTCTGCACAATGTGCACCTAAAGTTACCTGAAGACAATTGCTGTTGTTCTGATCCTATTAATACCGCAGGCAGGCAGCTACAATATTTACAGTTAGTGTACTGTGTCCTCTGCACAGTGTGAACCTAAATCTACCTGAAGACAATTGCTGTTGTTCTGATCCTATTAATACCACAGGAAGGCAGCTACAGTATTTACAGTTAGTGTACTGTGTCCTCTGCACAGTGTGCACCTAAAGCTACCTGAAGAAAATTGGTGGTGTTCTTTTGATCCTATTAGTACCGCAGGCAGGCTGCAGTATTTACTGTTAGTGTAGTGCGTCCTCTGCACAGTGTGCACCTAAAGCTACCTGAAGACAATTGCTGTTGTTCTGATCCTATTACTACCACAGGCAGGCAGCTACAGTATTTACAGTTAGTGTACTGTGTCCTCTGCACAGTGTGCACCTAAGGCTACCTGAAGACAATTGCTGTTGTTCTGATCCTATTACTACCACAGGCAGGCAGCTGCAGTATTTAAAGTTAGTGTACTGCGTCCTCTGCACAGTGTGCACCTTAAGCTACCTGAAGACAATTGCTGGTTTTCTCATACTAATAATACTACAGGCAGGCAGTTGATTCTGCTAGCTGCAGTAACAGTATATATACATCCAAGCTTTTTGCAGCTACATCTCACTGCAGGCCATTAGTATGTCTGGAAGGCCAAAAGGAGAGGCAGACAGTCACAAACCAATAAAAGAGGGCAAGCAGCCTCTGTGTCTAGAGGCAACAGTGCTGGTCGTGGAGACAGTGCATTCTCATCAGCACGTGACCTTGGGACACGCTTGTCCTTTTTTTCGGCAGCTGACCATGTTGAGCTGCAACATGTGGAAGACTTCGTAGAGTGGATGACCAAGCCTTCCTCATCCTCCTCATCCTCTCTCACCCGCGGCCTCTTCCCTCGGCTCAATGGCATCAGTCACTCCTTCTCTAGCCCCACCATGTCCTCCAGAGGAGTCCCCCGAATTGTTTGACTACAGTGTTGGGTACATGCTCCAGGAGGATGCCCAGCGTTTTGAAGGCTCAGATGATGGTACGCAGCTAGAGGAAGGCAGTAACGTGAGCCCAGAGAGAGGGGGTGCCCAAGAAGGACAGAAATCTGGCAGTCATGTTCCCCCAGCTGCAGCATACTGCCAGCTTTGCTCCAGTGATGAGGAGGGAGGGGATGATGAGGTCACTGACTCCACGTGGGTGCCTGATAGGAGGAGGAGGCACATTTCCAATGAGGCAGGATGCCCTCCAGGGGCCAGCTTAAGGGCAGCACACTGCATCACACCGCAGAGCTCCACATGTGCAGGGCGCTGCATGTTATTCCAAAAGTTCTTTGGTGTGGGCCTTTTTTGAAAAGAGGGCATCAGATCCCGCCGCTGCTATTTGCAACATATGTCTCAAGCGTATGTCATGTGGCCAAAACATCACCCGCTTGGGCATCACATGCTTGACCAGACATATGTCGACCTGCCATGCAGTTCATTGGTATGATTAAGCACTGACTACAGTGTGAAACACGTCAACTTTCCTGCTTTGTGATGCTGTGGCATGTATTTTTATGATTATACTTAAATAAAGATCGTAGATTACTTTTGAGTGCGGCCGTCCAGGATTTCTCGTTTACCTCTCAAGTTGCATATTACCGCTGACTCATGGTCCAGCAGGCACGGACAGGGACATTACCTATCTTTCACCGTGCACTGGGTGACTCTTCTGGCAGCTGGGAAGGATGCAGGTCAGGGTGCAGTAGTGTTGTTCCGCCACCACGCCCCCAAAATTCTACTAGTGGTGATTCTGCCACACCTCTCACCCCCACCCCCTCCTCTTCTTCTTCCTCCATGGCCTCTTCTGTGCTGATTTGTCCTCTTAACCAGCGGTGCACCATAGGCATTCAAGGGGCTATGCAAGCACGCAGGCAAAAAGTTGCCATGCGGTGCTTGAGCTGGTGTGCTTGGGGGACAAGAACCAGCTCTGCAGGGTTAGGTTCAGAGGTGGTTGACACCACGTCAGCTTAAGGCAGGTATGGTGGTTTACGACAATGGCACCAACCTCCTATCTGCCCTCTGACAGGGACAACTGACCCATGTGCCCTGTTTGGCTCACGTCCTTAACTTGGTAGTGCAGCGGTTCTTGGGCAGGTACCCGGGCTTACAGGATGTCCTGAGGCAGGCCAGGAAAGTCTGTGTGCATTTCCGCAGGTCATATAAAGCCAGTGCTCGGCTGGCTGACCTCCAAAAGGAATTTAACCTGCCCAAGAACCGCCTAATCTGTAACAGGCTCACCAGATGGAACTCAACGTTGGCCATGCTGCAGCGGCTGCACACGATGCAGAGGGCCATCAATGAGTACCTATGTGACTATGGCACCAGGACAGGATCGGAGGATCTTGGTTTTTTTCCCCACGCCAGTGGGCTATGATCAGGGATGCATGCACTGTCCTGTCACCATTTGAGGAGGCCACGAGGATGGTGAACAGTGACAGTGCATGCATCAGTGACACTGTCCCTCTTGTCCACCTGTTGGAGCAAACGCTGCGTGGAACAATGGACAGGGCACTTGAGGTAGAACAGAGGGAGGAAGAGGAGGACTTCCTTACCTCTCAAGGACCCCTTTATCCAGACAGTGTTCCTGTGTGCCCGCCGATCACACAGGAAGAGGACGAGGAGGATTGTGTCAGCATGGAGGTGGAGCCTGGCACTCAGCATCAGCAGCAGTCTTCAAGGGATCATTTACAGTCCAAAGAAACCCATGGACTTGTACGTGGCTGGGAGGAGGTGGCTGCGGATCATGTCCTCCTTCGTGACCCAGAGAACTCTGGACTGAATGCCTCAGTAAACCTACGCTGCATGGCCTCCCTGATCCTGCAAAGCCTGCGGATGGATCCTTGTATTCGTGGTATCAAGGGGAGGGATGATTACTGGCTGGCAACCCTCCTTGATCCACGTTACAAGGGTAAGGTTGCGGACCTTATCTTGACGTCGCAGAGGGAGCAGAGGATGAAACATCTTTGGGAGGCCTTGCAGGAAAGGTTTATGCAACGCGTTTCCAGAGCCTGGTAGGTTACAATTTCCTGGTCCTCCTGGACAATGTGTTGCTGAGGCTTCAGTCAGTCACAGAAGGAGCGGTGGAGAAGATGGCCATCTGACCGATGTGTTCAGACAATTTTTTAGTCTGCAGTCCCAAGGTCTGATCAGTTTCAGCAACCACCACCAGCGTCTGATTCACATGGTGCAGGATTACCTAGAAGCAAGATCAGACTTGGACACCTTTCCCACCGAAAATCCTCTGGGTTACTGGGTCTTGAGGATGGATCACTGGCCAGAGCTTGCAAAGTATGCAATTGAGCTACTGGCCTGTCCTGCATCCAGCGTTCTTTTGGAACGCACATTCAGTGCTGCTGGAGGCTTTGTGACAGATCACAGGGTGTGCCATTCCACTGAATCTGTCGATCGCTTGACCTTCATAAAAATGAATCAGTCTTGGATCACCAGCTACCAAGCACCTGATGCTGATGTAACCGATTGATTTTTTTTTAATGTGAGATCCCAGACTGCCTATGCTGATGCTAAGTGACTATCCTGTTATGCTGATTCACAAGCCTCTTCCTCCTCAATTTTCATGCTGATAGCATGTAAGAACATTTTTGGTTCTGGGCACCGCCATCAGTGGCCAAGGCCCAATTTTTCTGCCCCTGTTTAACAGGGGCGTATAATTACAATTTTTGATGCAATACTTTGCAGCAGGGCTCATTCCTGTGCTCCATCTATAGTATCTGTGAGGGGTTGCAGTGTTGTGGCACCAGCACCAGTGCCCAAGGCCCAATTTTTCAGTCCCTGTTTAACAGGAGCATATAATTACAATTTTTGATGCAATACTTTGCAGCAGGGCTTATTCCTGTGCTCCAACTATAGCATCTGTGAGGGGTTGCAGTGTTGTGGTAATTTTTCTGCCCTGTTTAACAGGGGCAAGTAATTACAATTTTTGATGCAATACTTTGCAGCAGTGCTCATTCCTGCACTCCAACTATAGTATCTGTGAGGGGTTGCAGTGTTGTGGCACCAGCACCAGTGCCCAAGGCCCAAATTTTCAGCTCCTGTTTAACAGGGGCATATAATTACAATTTTTGATGCAATACTTTGCAGCAGGGCTCATTCCTGCGCTCCAACTATAGCATCTGTGAGGGGTTGCAGTGTTGTGGCACCAATGCCTAAGGCCCAATTTTTCTGCCCCTGTTCAACAGGGACATGTAATTACAATGCTTGATCTAATATTTCACAGCAGGGCCCATTCCTGCGCCCACCAAGAGCAACTGTGAGGGCTTACAGTGTTGTGGCAACACCAAAACCACCACCAAAGGCCTAATTTTTCTGCCCCTGTTCAGCAGGTGCATGTAGATACAGTTCTTGATCTAATATTTCACAGCAGGGCCCGTTCCTGCACCCACCAAGAGTAACTGTGAGGGCTTACAGTGTTGTGGCAACACCAACACCTAAGGCCGCAATTTCTGCAGTATATAGGGCAGGCCCCTACTTTCAAACACCCAACTTACAAATGACTCCTACTTGCAAACGGAAGGAGACAACAGGAAGTGATATGAAATCTACCCCTAGGATGGGAAATTCTCTCCTGTAAGTGTTAATATGGGAAAAACGTGTCTCCTCTTCACTGATGCTTTATCAACAATCCTTGTTTTACTAAAAACCCCAAATTTTCAAAAAACATTTGTCATTGGGACAGAAAGTGAGGTGAAATCTTCTGAAGAGGAGCACAGACAGCAAAACGAATGTTACAGGGGTGATAACCCTTCCCTATGTTTTCCAGAAAGCTTAAAAATAGATTTTTTGTCTGGAGCTACACTTTAAAAATGTACCAGTTCAAAATTACAAACAGATTCTACTTAACAACAAACCTACAGTCCCTGTCTTGTTTGCACCGCCTGTATACTGCTGTTCTGAGTATATAGGGCCTGGGGATCCTACGCGTTTCCTTTTTTTAAATTGGGTGCGGGGTTCCAATTAATATTCATACAAGACCCAAATGGCCTGGTGATGGACTGGGGGGTGGGGGGTACCTATGCTATTTGTCTTACTGATTTTCATCCATATTGCCGGGATCCGACATTACATTAAAGCCGCAAGCAGTTTTAAATGACTTTTATTCCTTTAAAAATGTAATTTTGTGCAGGGACTGTTCTAAGCACGGGAAACACGCTCCACTTTACAGGCATACTGTAGACACCCCCCAGGTACAATATTTAAGGGAATATTTCACTTATTTTTTTTTCACGTTAAGCATCATTAAAATCACTGCTCCCGAAAAAACGGCCGTTTTTAAAACTTTTTTTTGCACTGATACATGTCCTGCCCCATGACACATGTCATGGGGCAGGACCCGGGTCCCCATACCCTTTTTAGGACAATAACTTGCATATTAGCCTTTAAAATTAGCGCTTTTGATTTTGAACGTTCGAGTCCCATAGACTTTAATGGGGTTCTAAAGTTCGCGCAAACTTTCGGTCCGTTCGCAGGTTCTGGTGCGAACCAAATCAGGGGGTGTTCAGCTCATCCCTACAGAGAAGTACTAGTGCCGCTATTACGTCTGGTGAACTGGCAAGCACCAGCGGCCTAGTACACCCTGGTCGTAGTCAAACCAGCACTGCAGTAACACGTGGTGACGTGGTGAGTCCCATAAGTGCAGTTCAAGTTGGTGAGGTGGCAAGCACAAGTAGTGTCCCGCTGCCACCAAGAAGACAAACACAGGCCCGTTGAGCCCATTCCTGCTGAATTCGCCAATCCTAATTGGGAACCCACCCCTTCTGCTGCACCCGTACTTCCCCCATTCACTGGCCAACCCGGCATTCAGGTGGAAACAGTTGATTTTACGTCACTTGATTTTTATTGTCTGTTTTTCACCGAAGATCTCTATAGATCTATTGTGGACCAAAGCAATTTGTATGCTGGTCAATACATCGCCGCTAATCCCCAGTCCTCTCTTGCCAGAGATTGGAAACCTATTACGGTTCCCGAATTTAAGATCTTTCTGGGCCTATCCCTCCTCATGGGCATAACTAAAAAGAGTGAGTTGCGGTCATATTGGTCCACTGATCCAATTCACCATATGCCCTTGTTCTCTGCCTCCATCACTAGGGCACGATACGAGGAGATCTTGCGGTTCATGCATTTCAACATCAATGAACTCTCATCCTCGTGGAGACCCTGGATACGATTGGCTCTATAAAATTCGGCCCCTTGTAAACCACTACAACCAACGTTAAGCAGACTTGTTTACTCCCCATCAAGTTGTCTGCATTGATGAGCCCCTGATTAAGTTTTCTGGCCGCTTGTCTTTCAAACAGTATCTTCCCAGCAACCATGCCAGATACGGGGTCAAGATGTATAAGCTATGCGACAGGGCCACAGGCTATACATGTAGTTTTATGGTTTACCAAGGAAAAGATAGCCATGTAGAGCTAGAGAACTGCTCAGATTACATAGGGAACGCTGGCAAGATAGTGTGGGACTTGGTGTCACCCTTATTCGGAAAGGGGTACATTTGTATGTGGACAATTATTACATGAGCGTGCCACTTTTTAGTCACTTGTTTGATCATCAGATTGGAGCTTGTGGCACCGTGCGACCTAATTGCTGGGGCTTTTCCCTTGTAGATTCCCGTCCTAGGCTGGGGGAGAGAGCCTGCTTCAAGTGTAATCATTTGCTCGCTGTGAAGTGGAGGGATAATAAGAATGTTTTCGTTCTTACCTCCCTTCATGCAGACACGACGGTGCAAATTCATACGGCGACTGTTGTTGTGGAGAAACCCCTCTGTGTCCATTAATATAACCTTAATATGGGAGGGATGGACCTCAACGACCAGTTGTTGGCGCCGTACCTAGTTGCCCGTAAGGCCAGACGCTGGTACAAAAAAGTGTCTGTTTATTTATTTCAATTGGCTTTGCTGAACGCTCATGTGCTATACAGAGCTTCAGGATGGACTGGATCCTTCCTTAAATTCCAGGAAGAGATCGTCAGAGCCCTTCTCTTTCCAGACGGTGCTCCACCTCACCTGCCCAATCCAAATGCAGTAAACCGGCTGCATGAGAGGCATTTTCCATATGTCCTCCCGAGTACCTCTACCCAACGAGCCCCCTCAAAGAAGATGTCGTGTCTGCAACAAGCGCGGATATAGGCGTGACACCCCCTATTATTGTCCCTCCTGTCCTGACAATGCTGGTCTTTGCATTGGTGAATGTTTTGAACGTTACCATACTCTAGTTGACTATTAGCGTTAGGGTACAGCACTGCACAGACTAGGACACACTTTTACACTTTCACAGAGTCTCCCAAGATCCCCGGACCTGAAACCATTACAGTTACAACAGTTACAGTTACAAAAAAAAGTGTAAAAAAAAAAAAACAAAAGTAAAAAAAAAAAAACACAAAAAAAATATAAAACAAAAAAAACAAAAATAGTTGTTGTTTTATTGTTCTCTCTCTCTCTCTATTCTCTCTCTATTGTTCTGCTCTTTTTTACTGTATTCTATTCTGCAATGTTTTATTGTTATTATGTTTTATCATGTTTGCTTTTCAGGTATGTCATTTTTTTATACTTTACTGTTTACTGTGTTTTATTGTTAACCATTTCTTTGTTTTCAGGTACGCCATTCAGCTGCAGTGCGGATTTATTTATCTTGACAGCAACAGCGTTTGCTCTTACTATACATAAAGCCATGACTCCAGCGCTGTAGGAGGTGATTTCACCACCACAGTTAAAAAATAGAGCATATATGCCTGAAGCATGGGGGCAGCAGGGGTGGAGGAGCCATTTCCTCCTAACTTTTGCGGGTGGATGCCCCCATGCTTTGGATGCCCCCATGCTTCAAAGCTCATCCCTACTGACTATAGAGCTGATCAGAGACCAGAATGGCTCCAATCATCTCTGTGGCCTAAGAAACCGGAAGCTACAAGCATTTCATGACTTAGATTTTGCCGAATGTAAACAGCGCCATTAGGAAATTGGGAAAGCATTTTATCACACTGATCTTGGTGAGGTCAGATGTTTTGAGGGCAGAGGAGAGATCTAGGGTCTAATATACCCCAATTTTTTAAAAAAAGAGTACCTGTCACTACCTATTGCTATCATAGGGGATATTTACATTCCCTGAGATAACAATAAAAATTATAAAAAAAATGAAAGGAACAGTTTAAAAATAAGATAAAAAAACAAACAAATTTTTTTAAAAAGCATCCCTGTCCCTCCCTGCTCTCTCACAAAGGCGAACACAAGCTTTGGTCTGGCGTCAAATGTAAACAGCAATTGCACCATGCATGTGAGGTATCACCGCAAAGGTCAGATCGAGCACAGTAATTTTAGCAGTAGACCTCCTCTGTAAATCTAAAGTGGTAACCTGTAAAGGCTTTTAAAGGCTTTTAAAAAAGTATGTAGTTTGTCGCCACACCACGTTTGTGCGCAATTTTAAAGCATGTCGTTTTTGGTATCCATGTACTCGGCCTAAGATCATCTTTTTTATCTCATCAAACATTTGGGCAATATAATGTGTTTTAGGGCATTAAAATTAAAAAAGTGTGTTTTTTCCCCAAAAAATGCATTTGAAAAATTGCTGCACAAATACTGTGTGAAACAAAAAATGAAACACCCACCATTTTAATCTGTAGGGCCATTGCTTTAAAAAAATATATAATGTTTGGGGATTCAAAGTAATTTTATTTTTTCATGTAAACAAAAAGTGTCAGAAAGGGCTTTGTCTTCAAGTGGTTAGAAGAGTGGGTGATGTGTGACATAAGCTTCTAAATGTGCATAAAATGCCAGGACAGTTCAACCCCCCCCCCCCCCCCAAATGTCCCCATTTTGAAAAGTAGAAACCACAAGCTATTTGCTGAGAGGCATGTCGAGTCCATGAAATATTTTATGTTGTGACATAAGTTGCTGGAAAAAGACTTTTTTTTTTTTTTTTGCACAAAGTTGTCACTAAATAAGATATTTCTCAAACATGCCATGGGCATATGTGAAATTACACCCCAAAATACATTCTGTTGCTTCTCCTGAGTACGGGGATACCACATGTGTGAGACTTTTTGGGAGCCTATCCACATTTGGTACCCCGAAAACCAAGCACCGCCTTCAGGCTTTCTAAAGCCGCGTACACATGGGCAGACTTTTCGACCGGATTGGTCCAACAGACTTTCCAACGGACTTTCAATGGACTTTTGATGGACTTCCGACGGACTTTTTAATGAACGGACTTGCCTACACACGATCACACCAAACTCCGACAGATTCCTACGTGATGACGTACACCGGACTAAAATAAAGAAGTTGATAGCCAGTAGCCAATAGCTGCCCTAGCGTCGGATTTTGTCCGTCGGACTAGCCGGGACGAGCTGACGGGCGGATTTCTGGGTCCGGCAGAGTTACTACGTAAAGATTTGAAGCATGTTCTAAATCTAAAGTCCATCAGATATTCGACTGGAAAAGTCTGCTGAAGGTCTGATGAAGCCCACACACGATCGGATTATCTGTTGGACCAGTCCGGCCGAAAAGTCCAACCGTGTGTACGCTGCTTAAGGGTGTAAATTTTTGATTTCACTCCTCACTGCCTTGCAAAAAACTAACCTGTAGTTTTAGCTGAACACTGTGAGGAGGACGCACTACACTAACTTGTAGCTTTAGCTGAACACTGTGCACAGGTCGCACTACACTAACTTGTAGTTTTAGCTGAACACTGTGACGTAGACACACTACACTAACTTGTAGCTTTAGCTGAACACTGTGCAGAGGTCGCACTACACTAACTTGTAGTTTTAGCTGAACACTGTTCAGAGGACACACTACACTAACTTGTAGCTTTAGCTGAACACTGTGCAGAGGTCGCACTACACTAACTTGTAGTTTTAGCTGAACACTGTGCAGAGGTCGCACTACACTAACTTCTAGTTTTAGCTGAACACTGTGAGGAGGACGCACTACACCAACTTGTAGCTTTAGCTGAACACTGTGAGGAGGATGCACTACCCTAACTTGTAGCTTTAGCTGAACACTGTGCAGAGGTCACACTAAACTAACTTGTAGCTTTAACTGAACACTGTGAGGAGGACGCACTACCCTAACTTGTAGCTTTAGCTGAACACTGTGAGGAGGATGCACTACACTAACTTGTAGTTTTAGCTGAACACTGTTCAGAGGACGCACTACACTAAATTGTAGTTTTAGCTGAACACTGTTCAGAGGATGCACTACACTAACTTGTAGCTTTAGCTGAACACTGTGCAGAGGTCGCACTACACTAACTTGTAGTTTTAGCTGAACATTGTGCAGAGGTCGCACTACACTAACTTGTAGTTTTAGCTGAACACTGTGAGGAGGACGCACTACACTAACTTGTAGCTTTAGCTGAACACTGTGCAGAGGTCGCACTACACTAACTTGTAGTTTTAGCTGAACACTGTGAGGAGGACACACTACACCAACTTGTAGCTTTAGCTGAACACTGTGAGGAGGACGCACTACCCTAACTTGTAGCTTTAGCTGAACACTGTGCAGAGGTCACACTGAACTAACTTGTAGCTTTAACTAAACACTGTGAGGAGGACGCACTACCCTAACTTGTAGCTTTAGCTGAACACTGTGAGGAGGATGCACTACACTAACTTGTAGTTTTAGCTGAACACTGTTCAGAGGACGCACTACACTAAATTGTAGTTTTAGCTGAACACTGTTCAGAGGATGCACTACACTAACTTGTAGCTTTAGCTGAACACTGTGCAGAGGTTGCATTACACTAACTTGTAGTTTTAGCTGAACACTGTGAGGAGGACGCACTACACTAACTTGTAGCTTTAGCTGAACTCTGTGCAGAGGTCGCACTACACTAACTTGTAGTTTTAGCTGAACACTGTGAGGAGGACGCACTACACCAACTTGTAGCTTTAGCTGAACATTGTGAGGAGGACGCACTACCCTAACTTGTAGCTTTAGCTGAACACTGGACAGAGGTCACACTAAACTAACTTGTAGCTTTAACTGAACACTGTGAGGAGGACGCACTACACTAACTCTAAATAGTCTAGCTGCCTGACTGTGGTACTAATAGGATCAAAAGAACACCAGCAATTTTCTTCAGGTAGCTGTAAATATTGTAACAAGACAAGCCTGCCTGTTAGTAGGAAGATAACAGGAACGGATCTACCTAAACTGAATACAGTGTGTATATATATATATATATATATATATATATATATATATATATATATATATATATATACACACAACACCTGGGATGCATATATATACACAATACACTGTAAGTGCAGCTAACTCACTGACTGTCCTGCCTAATCTAGCTAACTCAAATGAAATTACACTGTCTCTCTGTCTATCTAAGCACGCTGGAACACACTACACAGGGCCGCCGTGCAGGCGGCCTTATATAGTGTGGGGCCTGTTCTAAACCCCCTGAGCCATAATTGGCCAAAGCCACCCTGGCTTTGGCCAATTACAGCTCTCTCTACTGACGGCGGTGTGATTGGCCAAGCATGCGGGTCATAGTTCATGCTTGGCCAATCATCAGCCAGAAATGCACTGCGATGCCGCAGTGAATTATGGGCCGTGATGCGCCACACGAATTTGTCGCGAACGGCCCATAATGTTCGCAATTCGGGTTCGAACATGGGTTCGACTTGAACGCGAAGCTCATCCCTACTCACCAACCAGTCCGCCAACCAACCAAATTAACCTGTCCAACAGTCTGCGTTAAAAACAGGGGTTTAGTTAGCATGCATTTGCAAACGCATGCATAAAGCTTCCATGTGGTGTGTTGAGCTATGGAATGTTCTGTTTTTGTCTTGCATGTGATAGCCCTTCCATGTGCTCCTTGCTGTGAAGGCCAGTTATAGGTGGGGGCAGGGGCCATTTGTTTGTTTCAGGAGAGGAAATATACTGATATTTCCCAGAAGATCACTGCTGTTTACTTTGGAAGGTTTGCTTTTATGTATCCTCACTTTCCACTCTTGCTGAGAAGTATCCACTAACCAGTCAGAGTCCCAGCCAATGTCTTGAAGCTCATCTGTCAATGCAAATGTAACTTCAAACCTTCCTGCCAGATTCCCTCTCATTCCTAGATAGGCTTCAGCTTCAGATACATCACTCTTGGTTTCTATGTCATGGGAAGCAGTAACATGGTATCTGTTAAGCTCTGTTCTTTTAGGAACCTTACATAAATACTGAACTCTGCACTCAAGCTGTGGAATCTGTGCCCCTGCCCCTACCATCCTCTCATGTGGTGTGCTTTTGGCTATTGGTCTAGAATTTAACAACTTGACTGCCTGTGTGAGGACCCAATCCCACCCCCTTAGTGTATGTGTGGGTGTAAGTTTGCATATCTGGTCCTTCAATAGCCCATTGTATCTTTCAATCAAACCAGCTGCCTGTGGATGGTATGGGATGTGGCACAACCAGTACACTCCAGAATCTTTGGCCCACTGCTGTACTGTTGATCCAGTGAAGTGTGAGCCGTTATCACTTTGGACTTGTTTGGGACAACCATAAGCAACGACAAGTTTCTGGAGCAGTTGAAGCATTGCGGCTTGATCTGCACATTTGCAGGGATGAACAAGCATAAGTCCTGAATAGGTGTCCACTGCAGTGCAACAATATCTCGGTCCATTATTTCCCCGGGGCTGGGGACCGATGAAATTGATCTGCCAGATCTCTGCAGGCCTCTCACCCCTCTTAATCGACCCGGTGTAGTACTTTTGCAATGGCCATTGTCGCACTTCTCCACACACTGTACAGTTCCCTATTACAGTCTTTATCATGTCCATGGATATAGGCAATCCTTTCTGCTGTGCCCATTCATATGTTGCTTTCTGCCACAAATGTCCAGATTGCTTGTGGGCCCAGTTGGCCAAGTTCATCAAGACAGGATCAATTGGCACAACTGCCTTTCATCTGCAACTCTGTTATAGTTCTCAAAGTCTGGGACTAGGGGCACATGTGCATCAACATGCCCCACTTTTATGGTGCGGGAGTGAGCTTCCTTCCAGATGTAGTCCCAGACTTCCTTGCCTCCCCACACCATCTTTCCATGAATCATCCATTCATTGGACTTCCACGTGGGCATCCAAGTTATCAGTCTTTCAAAAACCGCCCAGCTGTCAGTGTAGATAGTGACATGGGAAGAAGGATTCTCCTGAAGAGTCATCACTACAGCTTTCAACTCTGCATACTGACTGGACCCTCCAATTAAGGTCTCCTGCAGGACTGTGTCTGTACTTGGGTTGTAGGCTGCTGCTGTCCATTTACGTCCAGATGAGGTGACTATGGCTGAACCATCAGTGAACCACGCTGACTCCTTTATGTCTTCTGACAGAGACTCAAAGGGTGGAGCCTCTTGAATGGGGATGACTGCAGCACAGGAATTTCTTCTGGCCGGGTGCTGGTAAAAGTGACAAGCCCAGCCAACTGTTTTGAAATGTCTCTAACATCCCCAGCTGCAATACCCCCTCTTTCTTAAAGGTACCACTTCCATTTCATCAGTGTCTGGTTCTGGGCTACAGCTGCCCTAGTGGTCAGTCCATTATCTCTCACCCATCCTGCTATTGGCAATGCAGTATGGATGGTGACTGTGTCCTTTCCTGTAATGGTCTCTACATGTTGAAGTGCTGTGTAGGCCCCAAACAGGTACTTCTCTAGGGGCGTGTATCTCTTCTGTGCCCCTGTCAGTTGTTTGGCCCAAAATCCAATGTGTATTGCTCTCAGTCCTTTCTTTTCATTTGGCTGCCACAGACTCCAAGATATGGTACCATTCTGCCCCACTACATCCAACTGAAATAGTACTCCTTGTCTCACGGATCCTAATCCCTGATGCTGCAAAATAGCTTCTTTAGCAGCCAGGAATGCTGTCCGCTGCTCTGAACCCCATGAGAACTCAGTCTTTTTTCTGGTGACATTATATATAGGCCTCAGAATCAGTCCAAGATGTGGGATGAACGATCTCCAGAACCCCACAACTCCAATGAACTTCTGTGCCTCCTCTTTGGTAGTAGGGGGCGATAGAGCCTGGATAGTTTGCACAACTGTCTCTGGAATTTTCCTCTGCGGCCCAGTCCACATTATTCCCAGGAATTTCACTTCTGTGGCAGGTCCTTGGACTTTGTCTCTGTTGATAGCCCACCCTCTGTTCTCCATGTGCTCTATCAACAGGTGCAGTGCTTCAGTTACATCTTCTTTTGTTCCAGAGATCATGACGTCATCAATGTAGAGGAACACAGCGACTTTCAAATTCAAGGTACTTAAATCTCGGGCAATCAGTCCATGACAAATCGTTGGAGAATGAACATAGTCTTCAGGAAGCACGGTGAAAGTGTACTGGCGGCCGTCCCACACCATAGCAAACTTGTCTTGACACTCTGGGTCTATCAAAATTGAAAAGAAAGCATTAGCCAGGTCTATCACAGCATGATATTCTCCTGCAATATTTTCGGGTAACTCTGATACCAAAACATTTGTCATAAATCCTGATCCCTTGCCAATAGCCAATTTCACCCGTATCCTAACTGCTGGTGTAGTTTGCCCTCCCAAACCTTCTACATAAATCAATTCTCCTTTGTGATGGGAAGGATTTTTGCAAAAGTGTAACTTCGGCTCAACTAAAGCCATTACATGTGTAGGAGAAGATGACTTCCCCCACCATACAGTGACAGGTGCATATGGGCGTCGGTCTCCTGCTGTCACTGCCCTCACGGCTATTACAGGAGACTCACCTTCCCTTCATAAAGGATAAGGAACCTCCCAATCCTCTTTTCTGATTCTTTCTAATTCCTCCCCAGGATAAAGGGATTTGGGTTCATGTTCAGTTTTGGGAATTAGTTTTGGGCTAACAGGAGGGGTCTGTTCTGTTTTCTCTAAGTCCAGGCTGATGTTATCTTCACTAGGAGTAGTGTTTCTAACCCTGACAGTTTTCCCTACTAAATGTTTCCACCTCTTCAGCATTTCTGCAGTAGAAATGCCATCTATCTCATCTTTAAGTACTCCTGCCTTTAATAGGTCCACCCACATTTGTTTCCTAGAAACAACTAGCCTGGTTTTCTCTTCACCTCCTGTCTTCACTACCACATTCCCTTTCTTCTCTGTTCTTTTCTGCTTGTATTCTTCCTGTCTGGCCTTGACCTTATCTACTCCCCTGACAGGTTTTGTTTTAGTCTCCTCTAGCTCTCCCAACTGGCTTAAAAGGGTTGTGGCTTCATGAATCTTGCTGTTTAATCCCAGGCCTCCCAACAAGGACAATAATGGAGCCCTGAGATTAAATGGCGCAGACTTCATCAGCTTAGAGGGCAGAGCAGACCCATCCATTCTGGAAACGTATTTAATCCGGTTATACAACCCATCTCACGTAACCTGGAAACACCCTCTCCTATTGCTCTCCATGAGTAGGTATTTTTCAGGTCAGTAGGACTAGCGTATTCTTGGACTATTCCATCTCTCACGAGGTCTAACAGTGAAAAATTCACGCTAAACTCTCTGGCTTTTCGCATTGATTGATGCAATTGTGGATCATGGGTTAACACTCCCATAGTCACTGCTTCCTTACCTGACAAAACAACACTGTCCGCCCCTTCATCCCATAAGCGTAGGAGCCAGGTCAATAGGGGCTCCCCAGACCTTTGTTTGTATTGTTTTGCCAGCTCATGGAGTTCAGTTTGTGTAAACTCCCGTACTTCTTCAAATTCAACATCTCTGGGGTTGCGATAATGCACCTCCCCATCTGCCATATCCTATGCTTAGTAATGAGAGGTCTGGCATACTTTTTCTTTTGCACTAGCGGATCATCATGCAAAATATCAAACTCTATCTCCTCATCCTCACTATCATTTGAGGAGAGCACATCCTCACAATCCCAATTTTGGGATGTGACAATGGCATGTACCCTGGCTTTACTAACAGGTTTACGGCCCTTTCTTTTTCTTAAGGCATTAATTGATTTGGTCATGAGGGCTGCACTCCGCTCTTGCAAATCATCAGCCCGACTAGCAGTTGAACGCACACACTCTGAAGCAACTGCTAGCTGGTCTTTTAATACCCTAACTTCTGCCTCTGCCTTCTCCCTTCTCTGTGATTCAGTGTAAATAGCATTAAGGAAATACCAGCCCACTGTGGACACTGTCCTCTTCCCTTTTTTACTTAAATCCAACCCCTTAAGGCTAAAATCTACAAAATGATCTGACACTTTATCACCCCAAGTCAGCTTCAAGGGGGAAGCATACTTCACAAATTCTTTAGCAAGAGGCACCCACTCATTGTCTCTGGCCCAGATAGGTAAGCTGCACACTTCCTTCTGGCCACCAGAACACTCTGCAGCCTTGCTTTTCCTAAACAGCTTACACAGCATTTTACCTAGCACAAGCTACACAACACACTACAGAAAAACAGGTCAGCTTCAGTTGAATTATAGCACAGATCATGGCACGAGCCCCCAAATATTTTGCTTGCGTCTATCTAGCACTCTGTGGTATAAGCAAGGAAGCTGAGATTTCTGCAGTGTGTAAATGTGCTTTTACTATACAAAGATGCTGTACATACAAAACTATTACAATATTAGGAATACAATACAAGACTGACAGATGTCTATAGCAAGCAAAATGCCTAGCAAACTGAACAGCCTATGGTCTATAATAGTACAAATACACTTAAAGGTTACTTATCTTCTGTTACTGTATGTTCATGATCTCCATTGGCAACGATTCTCCTGGAGCATCAGGCAAGTTTCTTCTATCATGAGTGGCTTCAGATGTTACAGCATGATGGTGTGTGTGTGTGTGTGTGTGTCCCTACTCACCCCTTTTATGTGTCAGGCTGTTTGCCATAGTTACCAAACAACAGAAAACATACCTGTTTACTGTAGCTGTAGAAACAATGGACTGTGGGGCGGAGCCAGCAGCTGATATGTGAGCAGCACTGAGACAGAGCTCCCTGCAGGACAACTAATCCTTCAGACATCCTGGGGTGTCAGAGACACAGATTCTCCACACCAAAGCCTTCAATACCCTCTCTGGACCTGGCTGAACATGGCAGTATGGTTAAATATGGGCGAGCACCCATGGAATCCTCAGCAGACCGTCTCTCTCAGTATGCCTGGGGATCTCAAGATGGCCGCGGCCATGAGGCAGAGGAAAGACACCACAGCAATACACAGCAGAGCGAACCAGATAAATCCCCTTCTCACTCTGGCAAGGTAAGCCCACTGCCTCCTAGAACTAAGGGAATGAGGAAAGGACTCTCCCTGGATGGGTTACCACAGGAAGAAATGGGAGATATAATGCCAGAGGAGGGGGAGGGGGAGCCATCTCTGAAACAGATTATGGAAGCTATATGTACCTGCCAGGCCACACTGACTGAACACATTGATGGCATAAGGGCTGAGATGTCGTTTTTAAAGAATGATGTACAGAATATTAGAGAAAGGGCCACTGAAGCTGAACACAGAATTAGTGACCTGGAAGATGTAGTCCGCCCTTTGGAGAATAAAGTTCAACACATCCACTGTGAAGTGAATGCTCACACAGATAAGCTCAGTGATATGGAAGACCGCCAAAGGAGGAACAATATTCGCCTGGTTGGTTTCCCTGAGAAGGCAGAGGGCAAACAAGCTGAAGACTTCCTTGAAATGTGGCTTAAGGAAAATATGGCGAACGATACCTTTTCACGCTTATTCGCCATAGAGAGGGCTCATAGGGTGCCATCTAAATCTCCCTCTCCTGGGTCTCACCCCCGTCCAATGATAGCCTGGATTCTACATTTTAGAGACCGTGAAAATATCCTTCGCGCTGCTCGCACTATAGGAGACTTGCAATTTAATGGTAACCGAATTTCAATCTACCCTGACTTTTCTGCTGCTACACAGAAACAGAGAGCCAGTTTTGTGCATGTCAAGAAAAGACTCAGAGATCTCCAGCTGGCCTATAGCATGTTGTATCCTGCAAAACTGAGAGTCGTGGATAGGGGAAAAGTTTCCTTCTTTAGCTCTCCCATTGAAGCCTCTCGCTGGCTGGACACTAGGGGGCGCAATAGCCCTGAAGATAGACACTGAAAGAAAGACACACATTCTTTTGATGGATGCCACTGCAGCATACCTCTCCAATCTTCTTTTGCTTATCAGTCATGAGACTCAAAATAGTGTCCTTGAGCTCTGACACCTCAACTACACCGTGCTTGTCCTGCTCGGTTCTACATATTGGTTCAAAGTTCATTCTACTAAATTTCTCTTGGATACAAGAGGTTTTTTTCTCCTTCCTTTTATTATTTTAAATTTTTATTATTATTATTATTTTTTTTTTTTTTGGGGGGAACTTTATTATCTACTCCCCTGAGTATATTACTGAACTGTGTATTGCCGGGAACTTGTACTTTTAAGATCCTTTTATACAGAAGAAGAGGAGGTGTTTTTTTGTTTCCTCTTTTTCTTCTTTTCTGTTTTTTTTGTCGCCGGTATTGGCTACAGAAATTGTTTCCCTAATACATACAGGGAGGGCAGGGGGCGGTAGTTCACTCTTTTTGTTTTTCCCCTTACCACCGCAAGATTCACTACAAACTGGTAAGCAGTGGGTCCCCCCCGCTGAAGAACTATAACCTCAGAAGTTGACCACGACCTATGACCCTCTGAGGTCATCCATTATTGTTATAGTTATGGGATATGGGCGCACGGCATGTTGGGGCTGTGTGCAGGGTGGGAAGGGAAGGGAAGTTATGCTCTGTTGGTTCGTGCTGTGTGCTGTTGTCTCTCTCTGTTTTAGTCCTCACAGATTGAAGTGGCTGGCCAAAAGCTGGTTAGCCGATGCTCTCCTAGGAAGCGAGTCCTGGTATCACTCCTCTTTCAATGGCGGGTAAGATAAATATATTATCATGGAATGTCCGTGGTATGAACTCAAAGATAAAGAGGTCTCTTGTCTTTGACTTTATCCGAAGATATAAACCCCATATTGTCCTGTTACAAGAGACACACCTACAGGGGTCCAAAGTCATGGCGTTAAAGAAAGCTAACATTATGAGGGTCATACATGCCGAATATTCAACGTATTCTCGGGGAGTGGCCATCCTGGTTACTAAGAAAGCAGCGGCACAAATTATACAGGTCAAATCAGACCCTAATGGTAGATATGCCATATTAGTGTGTCAAATGTTTGGTATATGTTTAACTTTGGTGTGTGTGTATGTTCCACCACCGTTCTCCTTCCAAGTACTAGAAAGCATTCTAAATGAAACTGCGAAGATAGCACAGGGCCCGCTATTGTTAATGGGCGATTTTAATGTAGTGTCGGATGGGGATCTTGACAGGCATGGATGTGCCTCTGGCGTGCGCCACACCCTTTCATCCTGGCTCGATAGTTATGCACTTATTGATGTATGGCGTCGCAATAACCCAGGAGTCAGAACGTATTCATGCCACTCGGAAACTCATAAGACACTGACTAGAATAGATATGCTCCTGTCCTCCATGGATGGTCTCCAAATTATATACGGGGTCAGGTATCTTCCTAGAGCTCTGTCGGATCACTCTCCAATGGAAGTCACATTAAATTTAAATGTGCCCATTGGAAGACGACAATGGCGCCTAAAAACACAATGGTTACAGGAGGAATACGTGACACTTGGCTGCAAGACGGCTATTAATCATTACTGGAGGGAGAACGGTGCTGAGACCTCGATACATAATCAATGGGAGGCTTTTAAAGCCACCATGAGGGGGGTGTTCAATAAAGAGACGAGAGCCTTTGCAAATGCTTTAAACTCAGATATTAAACAGGTTGAATGTGATGCTGCAGCAGCTGAACAGGAATATATACAAAACCCCTCACCTCAGACTTATCAGTTTTGGCAAGACTTGACAAGGCAATTTAAATTACTTCTGACTGACCAGACTATGAAGAAACAACTACAACAAGCTAGATCCATATTTGAATTTGGCGTCAAAAGTGGCCGCCTGTTGGCCTTTTTGGCACGTCCTCTGTATGCCCCCACGTCGGTACTGCACCTTAAACAACCAGGGGGAGACTTGGTGAGGGATTCACAAGATATTCTGAACACGTTTGTAGACTTTTATGACACCCTATACCAGTCCCAATCAGGATGTACTGATCAGGAGCTTTCCTCCTATTTGGGGGACCTGAACCTTCCATCTTTGGCACCAGAAGATAGTGTAGCATTGGATCATTCCATTACCTCAGAAGAGATAGCTGGTGCTATTTCCTCCTTTAGGCCGGGTAAGTCACCTGGACTTGACGGCTTCCCGGCGGAATGGTATCAGCTACACAAAGAAAGCTTAATCCCGCGACTCCAGAAAGTGTTTTTAAATGCAGAAAAAGAAGGTATACTACCAGAATCCATGCGTGAGGCCCTTATTGTTGTGATACCAAAACCTGGTAAAGACCCAAGCGAATGTGAATCATATAGACCGATCCCTTGATCAATACTGACGTCAAAATATTGGCCAAAATCTTGGCTGGTAGATTGCAGTCAGTAATCCTTAAATTGATCAACTCAGATCAAACTGTGTTTATCCCGGGCCGTTGTACCCACATGAATCTTAGAAGGCTCTATGTAAATTTACAAATTTCACACACAAATATAGGTAAAAGAGTGGTGGCGTCGCTCGACACAAAAAAAGCATTCGACTCGGTCGAATGGAATTATCTGTTTTCCCTGCTTAGTAAATTGGGCTTTGGACCTAGATTTGTGAACTGGGTTAAGTTACTGTATAACGATCCCCGGGCATGTGTTAGAGTGAATGGGCTCATCTCAAATACATTTAAGATAGGTAGGGGGACGAGACAGGGATGCCCCCTGTCTACGCTCCTCTTCGCCCTAGCTATAGAACCCCTTGCGGTTAAACTTAGGAGTCGGGATGACATCAGGGGGCTCTTGGTTGGGGATCTGGAGGAATGAGTATCATTATATGCGGATGATATGCTCCTATATTTAGGAGATCTGGAACTCTCATTATCTAATGCATTCAATGTAATTCAGCAATTCGGTAATTTCTCTGGTTTCCGAATTAACTGGTCCAAATCATCACTGTTTCCTCTAGATCCTCAGCCGAACTTAGTACTTCCCACCCAATGCCCTCTAGCAATAACAAACCAGTTTAAGTACTTAGGAATACAGATCCAATTGCCAGTGCAATCATTCACAAAAATGAACCTATGGCCTGTAATCAACGCCTTCAAGGATAGAGTACAGAAGTGGAAAGATCTTCCACTCACATTGTTGGGGAGAGCTAACTTATTTAAAATGATTTTTCTCCCGAAATTTTTATATATACTCTCTAACGCCCCACTATATATCCCTAAAAAGACGTTCCGATACATTGACTCCCTGTTGACCTCCTTTTTGTGGGCAGCTCGTGTGTCGCTGGCTGTTCTACAGCTACCAGTAAGAAGGGGTGGTCTGGCGATACCCGACCTTCGCTTGTACTACTTGGCGTCTCAACTAGTTCAGGCCCACTGGCGCATGTTTCCGCAGCTGAATAATGCTGCCACTGCAGTGGAGGCAGCTGTCGCGACCTCATACGAAGCACTTTTGAATTTCTTTTTTAGAGGGATGGTGCCTACTCAAGACGGGGTAACTGTACTCCAATCAGCTAAGCGGGTACTTGAGATTTCTATAAAACATATACAAGATGGACCTCCACGCCTATCACCAAATACACCACTATGGTTCAATCCTCGTCTAAAGGACCTTTCTCGCTTGGAGGATGGATATAGGTAGGCCAAATTTGGTCTTACGTATGTGCATCAACTATTTGAGAGGGGTGAATTTAAAACATTTGCACAATTGAAGAGGGAAATGGGTGTCCCTGACACATGGGCGTTCCATTATTCCAGGCTGCGGCATGCTGCACATGCACAATTTGGAACGGGGATGGTTCTGTTAGAAAACACAAAACTTGAATCAATGCTTGCAGAACCTGACCATACGAAACGTATTTCCACTTATTATGCGGTACTTATGGAAAAAACACAGCCGAGGGAGAAGAAAATGAGAGAGAGGTGGACAGACATTATCCCAGAGTTGACTGAGGCTCATTGGAGTGAGGTTTTAACCTCCTATATGTCCACGGTCATCTCTGCGAGGGATAAACTGATCCAACTAAGATACCTACATCAAATGTATTACACCCCATACAGACTATATAAGATGGGCAGGAGAGCAGACCCTATTTGTCATAAATGCCTGGTGGCAGAAGGTACTTTTATGCACATGGTTTGGGACTGTAGTAGGGTACGACCTTTATGGTCACAGGTAACCCAGTTTGTTGCGGAAACCTTTGATCTTCCAAATATATGTAGCCCACTGCTGGGTATCTTGGGGGTGATAGAGGATGATGTAATGAGCAACAATACTAGAATGTTTTTGAGATTATTGTTTTACTATGTCAGGAAGCTGATTGTCTTGAATTGGATAAAGAGGGATCATCTTACCTTAGGAGCTTGGAAAAGATTAATCAATGCAAATATTACACTGTATAAAATGACATATGAAGCAAGAGGAAGTAAGAAAAAATTTAATAGAGTATGGGGCAGATGGATAAACACAAAAGAAACTACACCATGTGACATCTAAAATTATTTTATTATAAAATATAGCCAAATGATAGACTGGGTAGGATGATATTGTGAGAACATGTTCCAGGGGACTGGAGAGATGACAGCGCACAGCACAATTGGTTTAGGAGGTATATACCTCTTTGGTTTAGTTCTTTAACTTTATATATATATACTTTTATATTTTTTTACTTTATTTTATGTTTTATACCAGATATTGGATTGCTGATAATTTGCATTACGATTACAGAAAATAACTGGTATTTTACAGTTAAAAAATTGCTACCTGTACTGCTATATCGTTTATTATAGGATGTTTATCCGAAACTACCCTTGAATGTTAATTATATTTTGACGGTTGCAACCGACAATATACCTTACATGCAATGTGTTATTCTATGTATGTACATCTGGCAAATAAAAACCTTTTAAAAAAAAAAGAAACAATGGACTGTTGAAAACTGTCAATTGAATACAAAAATGGTATCTAAGTACCATTGTCTACTCAAACCAAGACAGTGATTTAACAGTCATTCTTTCAGTTTTAAAGCTGAAAGAATCTCAAACAAGTAATGTCTTACTTGTTTACTGTAGCTATAGAGACAATAGCCTGTTAATTGAACTGTCAATTGAATACAACAATGATATCTACCCCCATTGTATAAAACAGCATTTGTTTGAGAAATCTACTCAAGCCAAAAAACTGACAGTAAATCTGACCAACTCACTATTGTAATATTGTCCCATTTATCTTATGTCTGATTAATATAAAAAAAATCATATTTTTAACAAACGCAACGCACCCTCCAGCAGCACTGAATGTGCGTTCAGAAAGCATGCTGGATGCAGGACAGGCCAGTAGCTCAATTGCATATTGAGCAAGTTCTGGCCAGTGGTCCATCCTCAAGACCCAGTAACCCAGTGGATGCTCTGTTGGCAAGGTCTCCATGTCTGCTCTTGCCCATAGATATTCCTCCACCATATAATGCAGACACTGGCTATGGTTGCTTGAACCAATCAGACCTTGGCACTGAGGACTGAAAGATTGTGTAACATCGGGGGTTGGTTTAGCTTAAAGGTAGAGCTTACCAGTGAGCCGAGTCCACGCCAGATACGCAGTTTTAAGGGCTTGTAGGCCCACTTTTATTAAAGAAAGAAAATGTCCAATAACAGAAGTGTTGCCCACACAGGGGTTTCAGCTTTCCACAGCAACAATGTAAGTTTAATCAAAAATACCAAGCCACCTGGCTCTCTTCAGCAGCACTGCTGCTCAGACTTATACTTCAGCCCTCTCGGCTCTATAACAGAGTTCCTGTACACCCAGTACCTCAGCACTCTTTTTCAGCTTCCTTTTACAGCCCACAGGCTTGGACCCTCTGTCTACTCTGACAGACCTGTGCAGACATGCACACTTCTCCCTTGCTTGCCTGGACTCCTCGGGAGGGTGGAGCCCAGAACTATGGTCAGGTGTCTACAAATAGCCCAACACACACCTGACCAGTCAATCTGCTGGTGGATTTCAAAACCTGGAGAAAGCTGCAAAAGCAGTTTTCTCCAGTCCACATTTATGCTCTGAAGCCTTGCCTCAAGCAAATGTGCATACCCTATGTCCACTTTAACCCCATTTTTATAGCGACAGGGACTCTCACTATTACATATCCCCTCCCTTTGTTTCGATCCGGAGGGAGGAACACCAGCACCCGTCATGGTTGGGACACCTCTGTGCTGGCTGTCAGCCACGTAGGCCCAACCTTTTTTTCGGGTGCGCTTCCAGGTACGTCCCACCCTGGATCTTAACAGGGTCCTACATTTCCCTATACTCAGCCTTCTCCCTCTTCTTTTTGGGTGCCTGGGCTTATTCATCTTTCTAGGGGAAACTCTGCTTTCCCTGATCCTTTCTTTCAACTCACTGACATCAGCTTTAACCTTCACTATAGGTTCTAATATCTTTCTCTGGTTGTCTACGGCAACCACGTCATTATTAACAGCACCAATCATCAGATCACCAATTTTGAGATTCCAACTTCGGATACCACCAGTGTTTGTTAGGACCTGTCCTGAGGAGGGACCACACACAGGCGAGTGACTATGCTCCATGGAACTATCACCAAGCTCCACCTCACCTGCTGTCCAACGCTCCATGGGCGGCTGTCCTAACAAACACAGACCCAAGCACAAATCATTCCTTACTGCGATAATGCCAACTGGTGTACACATTACATTGCTACAGCAACCTTCAGCACTTTCTCCTACAGTGTCTCCGGGTACCTTAACCTGTACCTCTTGGCCAGTGACAGAAAGCATCTCGACTACTGCCGCGTCCATTCTGGGCCCTTCCTTTTCATGAGGTCTAGCAGGTGAGACAGTGTCTGCGCCCTCTACTGACCACTGCTCAGCCGCACCTCGGACTGCACCAGCAAAGATGTTCTCAGTCACTGCACCAGGCGGAGAGACCTCTGATATCTCCAACAGTTCCCCTGAGCGACCTCCATACCAATCAACAACTGGAAGTACTCTCACCGGGAATCGAGAGATCCTGTGCCAAATGGTTAATAAACATTGGTTCCACCAATTCCACTCTTGGGCAAGGTTTTTCAGCACCGCCTGTATCACCTGGCTCCACCCATTGGTACTACGCAGCACCACCTGGTCCGACCACGATGGGGACACCCAAGGGTACAGTGAGTGTGTTTTTGCCAACTCCAGCATTTCAAGTAAAGTTTCTGTCATTTCAATACATTCCAAGTCTAAATTTGTGACCTCTTTAGGGACCTTTCCCTCCTCCGAGACATGGAGGGGCTCATCCACTGTAGTCTGAGAGGTTGAGACCTTGGAAGAGACCTCCACCTCTTTGGAGGTACTCACCATCACTGCCTGTTGCTCCCCTGGAGCACTGTCAGCCACATGTCTCCTCTTCCCCTCCAACTCAACAATGAGCCTCTGCAGGTCAATAGTCACATGGTCACCTTGACACTTGCTATTACTTAGCTGCTGGGCTGTGGACAACCCATCTGCCATGCCTGCGCCCAGAACCGTTCCTTCAGACTGGAGGGCCTCAGTCTTTACAGGGGCTAGCGTACCCATGAGCATCGGCCATTCTGTGACCCCTCCAATGGGCATAGCAGGTATCCTGTCCACACCTTTGTTACACATCATTGTTTCGTAAGTATTTGTCACTTGGTCTAGCGCTGCAAGTGTTTCCTTGCACCAATCATCCCAGTCCCTTGTGGTTCCATCACCAGTGCTCCACAGCGCTGCATCAACTGCTCTAGAAGGCCCCACAGGACCCTGGGATTCACTAGCCAAAACAGCACACTTGTCACTTCTATCTACCTCACATTGTGACAATATTTTTTTACTCACATCAACTTGAGAAATTGCATCCTCAACCAAGGCAATGTGCAATGCCTTATTTTGACCATCTTGCTCTGGTGGCGCTACAAACACATCTAGCTTTGAACTCTCAGCTTTTACAGGCTGAATTAACCCCTTGCCAACTGGGCTACACTTAGGGTTGTCAGGTTGTGCCCACACACACTCACTGTGTGACTCAGTCCAACCTTGTTCCACCAGAGTAGGACCAGAACCATCCTGGACAGACTCTGGCTTCATCACATGGAGACCCCCTGAGACCTCCATGGACAATCCTATGCCTCCGCCTGTCACGTGAGATCTACTCTCATCATTGGTAGTGAACACATTACCAACCTCACTCTCAGATATGACATTACAAGAAATACATGTTTCAATGTCATTACAATCCACATCACTTTTACCCATAGTAACACTTTTGTCAAAACAATCATTAGCCTTTTCATTGCATGTAGACACAACTGCCGTTTTTATGGGTTGTCTATGAGCCACCATAACCTCTGAGTGACTCTTCACAGCGCCTGCTCTCTGTAAAGGGGCACTCTTACCTATTTGGGCAGCTCCATAGCTGACCTGGGAAACTCTCTGCTCCGTCACTGCGAGCTCCTTGGAAGTTTCCCTGGGCAACCCTGCAGCACCTGTAACTAGGGAACATGGCACCAACACTGTTTTGGTCACCCCTAGCTCAATTTTTCCAGCCATCTGCTGGATTATAGCAGGCACTTGCAGAGTCCCCATGTCCTTTCCAGTCTTTAGCCCTGCAGCTACTTGGGCTTTACGCTGTGCCTCCCCACTGCTCTGGGTAGCACACTGCAGCAAGTCTATGTCCATTTGTACTGCGGATCTCCCCACTGGACATACTCCCACTTCACCGGGTTCAGCATCATAAACTGAAACAGTCTTACCAGTTCCTGCAGCTGGTGTCATAGCCTTCACTTGAGTGCGATGTCTTTCATCTGTGGTGTCTCCACAGGCTGACGCCCCCATGTGGTCACGGAGCAATACTGCAGCCTTTCTAGACCCACTGATGCCCCCTGTAGGCAACACACGATTCCTGTTGCTAGGGATAACAGCAGACTTGCACTCCAAAACTGGTTGGCTATACCTCATGCAGGATGTAGACTGTTGCACCCTCCTTTCTGGGCTGACCACTTTCCCTAAGCGGCCATGACACGAAACTTTGCGTTTCTCTGCATTTCCAAAACCTTGGTCTTCCGGTGACACCTCTCCCATCCTGGAGCATTGCTGGTGGCCCATGATACGCTGGAACACTCCTCTAAGAAGAATTTCCTCTTTAAACTTGCAGTAGTCATCCTGTTCCCAATCCATTAAATGGTAAACCGACCGGAACTCTATCCGTAACAAGGGTTGCAGCAATTTTGGCCACCGATCCCTAGGCCATTTTCTCCTTACAGCAACTTTTTCAAATTTTTTCAGGAATTCCCCAACCTCCTCTGTAGGTAGCATGGGTTGCACATAGTCAGAGGCCACAATCTCAGCCCCTTGCACTGCGGCCCACTCTTTGCGATTCCGCTTGAACCATTCATTTACTGCATCGCACATCACTAGGCCTTCTGGACTGGCCCTCCTAGGTGGCGACATCTTCTCAGGCCACGCTGAGCTCACTTCCACCACACTTTTGCGCTTTCCAGCAAAAAAAAAGGAAGCACTGTTACTTTAAAGCAAGTTGCTTTTCACTTCATGCAAGATTTCCTCACCTGCACAGTGCACACACAGATTGTGCTGTCTCATGCACACAAACACAGTTCATAGCAGGAAAAAAAAAAAATAAGTTTGACTTTTCATTCACAGGTACACCACCTGCAACACACAATGCCTTTTGCCTGGCTGCACTTCCACACACAGCCAATAGTTCCTGACTTGAACTCACTGTGGAGCAAGGACCCGGATTCCACCGTCTTCTGCCCGCATCCAACAACCACTTGTAACATCGGGGGTTGGTTTAGCTTAAAGGTAGAGCTTACCAGTGAGCCGAGTCCACGCCAGATACGCAGTTTTAAGGGCTTGTAGGCCCACTTTTATTAAAGAAAGAAAATGTCCAATAACAGAAGTGTTGCCCACACAGGGGTTTCAGCTTTCCACAGCAACAATGTAAGTTTAATCAAAAATACCAAGCCACCTGGCTCTCTTCAGCAGCACTGCTGCTCAGACTTATACTTCAGCCCTCTCGGCTCTATAACAGAGTTCCTGTACACCCAGTACCTCAGCACTCTTTTTCAGCTTCCTTTTACAGCCCACAGGCTTGGACCCTCTGTCTACTCTGACAGACCTGTGCAGACATGCACACTTCTCCCTTGCTTGCCTGGACTCCTCGGGAGGGTGGAGCCCAGAACTATGGTCAGGTGTCTACAAATAGCCCAACACACACCTGACCAGTCAATCTGCTGGTGGATCTCAAAACCTGGAGAAAGCTGCAAAAGCAGTTTTCTCCAGTCCACATTTATGCTCTGAAGCCTTGCCTCAAGCAAATGTGCATACCCTATGTCCACTTTAACCCCATTTTTATAGCGACAGGGACTCTCACTATTACAATTGTTTAATGACATCAGTCAGCCAGCCACCTTCTCCACCGATCTTCCTCTGACTGAACGAAGCCTCAGCAACACATTGTCCAGAACCACGAAATGGTAACCTCCCAGGGTCTGGAAATGCATTACACAAACCTTTCTTCAAGGCCTCCTGAAGATGTTTAATCCTCTGTTCCCTCTGCGAAGGCAGGATTAGTTTTGCAACTTTACCCTTGTAACGTGGATCAAGAAGGGCTGCCAGCCAGTAATGATCCCTCTCCTTGATGCCACAAATCCTAGGGTCCTTTCGCAGGCTTTACAGAATCAGGGAGGCCATGCAGCATAAGTTTGCAGAGGCATTTGATTCTGAGTCCTCTGGGTCACTAAGGATCACATTATCCGTAACTACCTCCTCCCAGCCACTTACAAGTCCTTGGGTTTCTGGAGACTGAAAAACATTCTTTGAAGACTGCTGCTGAGTGTTATCCTCTACATCTATGCTGACACAATCCCCTCCTCCTCTTCTTCCTGTGTGTTTGGCCGGCCTGCAGGAATGCTATCTGGATAAAGGGGGCCTTGAGAGGAAAGAAAGTCCTCCTCTTCCTCCCGCTGTTCTGCCGCAAGTGTCCTGCCCATGATTCCACAAAGCGTGTGCTCCAGCAGGATGACTAGAGGGACAGTGTCACTGATGCATGCATTGTTCCTGCTCACCATCCTTGTGGCTTCCTCAAATGGTGACAGGATAGTGCATGCATCCTTAATCAGTAGCCATTGGTGTGGCAAAAATAAGCCAAGCTCCCCTGACCCTGTCCTGGTGTCATACTCACACAGGTACTCATTGATAGCCCTGTGCTGTGTGTGCAGCCGCTGCAGTATTGCCAACGTTGAGTTCCATCTGGTGGGCTTATCACAAATGAGGCGGTTGGTGGGCAGGTTGCATTGGGTGAAATGTGCAGCGCTTATGTGATCATATAAACCATAACAAATAATACGAGTACAAAAAACATGAATAATAAATGATGTGCTCAAAAATACTCCAAGCAGTCCTCTATTATGACATGTGATGTCTAAAAACAGAGGAACTTGGACGTGTGATGTCCAAAAAAAAGTCAGTGAGAAGCTTCAATCATGTGTGATGATAATCCTCAACCACATGTGGATATAATATAGTGACAGTCTTTAACTTCAAATGTGTATGATGTAATAACAGTTGATAGTAGATCCACCACCAAAGACACCAGAAGTTGCTTACCAGAGGGATTGAACTCAAATAGGTGTACACCTTGTGAGTCAATCAAGCTTTGTGGTATAATATACCAAGGGAAGCAGATGCTCTATCCAGATATGACCTCCAGATAGATGTCCAAACAGTTGTAAGGTATGGATGGACTCAACAGATATAGGCAGTCAGCCCCACCATTAAAAGAAAGAGGAAGACGCGTTTCGACTTAGAAGTCATCATCTGGGGTGCTGGACCACTGTACTGGCTGAATATTTGTAGATACTGGTTACCCCATGTACAGTGGTCCAGCACCCCAAATGATGACTTCTAAGTCGAAACGCGCTGGTAGGATATGTTGTGACTAAGACTGGGTACCTGGTCAAGAACTGCTGCACCACCAAATTCAGGACTGTGCCATGCATGGAACATGGGTCAAGTGTCCCTGTCGTAGGGCGGAGAGAAGGTTGGTGCCATTGTCGCATACAACCATTCCTGGCTGAAGCTGGCATGGCGTCAACCACCTCTGAGCCTGGCCCTGCAGAGCTGACAGAATCTTTGCCCCAGAGTGGCTCCTGTCCTCTAGGCAGACGAACTCAAGCACCGCCTGGCATCTTTTAGCCTAACTGCTTGCATAGCCCCTTGAACGCTTACAGAGCACTGCTGGTTCAGAGGACAAATCTGCAGAAGAGGCCATAGAGGAAGAAGAAGAAGAGGGGTGGAGAAGAGAGCTGTGGCAGAATCACCACTAGCAGTTTGGAGGCATGGTGGTGGAACAAGCCCCAACAACACTGAACCCTGTCCTGCATACTTCCCAGCTGCCTGCAGAGTTACCCAGTGTGCCATGAAGGAAAGGTAACGTCCCTGCCCATGCCTGCTGGGTCATGAGTCAGTGGTAATATGAACCTTACTGCTAACCGCCCTGTCCAACGAGGCCAAAACATTGCCTTCCACATGCCAGTAGAGAGCCGGAATGGCCTGCCATGAAAAGAAATGGTGTTTTGTAACCTGCCACTGAGGTACAGTACTTTCCACAGATTCACAAAAGGGGGCAAAGTCTACCAGCTGAAAAGGTAGCAGTTGCAGTGCTAGCAATTTGGCCAAGCTAGAATTTAGATGCCGAGCATGTGAATGGCTCAGACCGAATTTATTTTTACGGTTCAGCAACTGGGGTAAGGAAATTTGCCTGCTAAAATAAATTGGTGGTGTACTGCTAGAAGATTGGTTGCAAGTACTTAGGACACCTATTGCTATACCTTCTTTTCTCTCAGTGCAGGTTTTTGAGAGGATTGGAGGTATAGTAGGGTTGGAGATCCCAGATGGGGAGCAAAAAGAAGTCCATCTTTCTCTATGATGTGGGTCTTTAAAGTGCTGTTGCCAACGGACTGCATGGCAGGTCTTCATATGTCTGGTCAAGCACGTGGTGCCCAATAGGGATGAGCTTCGTGTTCGAGTCGAACCCATGTTCGACTCGAACATCGGCTGTTCGATCGTTCGCCGAATTGCGAACGTTATGGGCCGTTCGCGCTAAATTCGTGTGGCGCGTCACGGCCCATAATTCACTGCGGCATCGCAGTGCATTGCTGGCTGATGATTGGCCAAGCATGCACTATGACCCGCATGCTTGGCCAATCACAGCGCCGTCAGTAGAGAGAGCTGTAATTGGCCAAAGCCAGGGTGGCTTTGGCCAATTATGGCTCAGGGGATTTAGTACACACCCCACACTATATAAGGCCGCCTGCACGGCGGCCCTGTGTAGTGTGTGTTCCGGTGTGCTGAGAGATAGAGAGAGAGAGAGACAGTGTCATTTGATTTGAGTTAGATAGATTAGGCAGAACAGTCAGTCAGTTAGCTGCACTTACAGTGTATTGTGTATATATATGCATCCCAGGTGTTGCATATATATATATACACTGTATTCAGTTTAGCTAGATCCGTTCCTGTTATCTTCTATCTAGACTATTTACATTTAATGCAGTGCGTCCTGCTCACAGTGTTCAGCTAGATCCGTTCCTGCTATTTACATTTAGTGCAGTGCGTCCTGCTCACAGTGTTCAGCTAGATCCGTTCCTGTTATCTTCTAGACTATTTACATTTAGTGCAGTGCGTCCTGCTCACAGTGTTCAGCTAGATCCGTTCCTGCAATTTACATTTAGTGCAGTGCGTCCTGCTCACAGTGTTCAGCTAGATCCGTTCCTGCTATTTACATTTAGTGCAGTGCGTCCTGCTCACAGTGTTTAGCTAGATCCGTTCCTGCTATTTACATTTAGTGCAGTGCGTCCTGCTCACAGTGTTCAGCTAGATCCGTTCCTGTTATTTACATTTAGTGCAGTGCGTCCTGCTCACAGTGTTCAGCTAGATCCGTTCCTGCTATTTACATTTAGTGCAGTGCGTCCTGCTCACAGTGTTCAGCTAGATCCGTTCCTGCTATTTACATTTAGTGCAGTGCGTCCTGCTCACAGTGTTCAGCTAGATCCGTTCCTGCTATTTACATTTAGTGCAGTGCGTCCTGCTCACAGTGTTCAGCTAGATCCGTTCCTGTTATCTTCTAGACTATTTACATTTAGTGCAGTGCGTCCTGCTCACAGTGTTCAGCTAGATCCGTTCCTGCAATTTACATTTAGTGCAGTGCGTCCTGCTCACAGTGTTCAGCTAGATCCGTTCCTGCTATTTACATTTAGTGCAGTGCGTCCTGCTCACAGTGTTCAGCTAGATCCGTTCCTGCTATTTACATTTAGTGCAGTGCGTCCTGCTCACAGTGTTCAGCTAGATCCGTTCCTGCTATTTACATTTAGTGCAGTGCGTCCTGCTCACAGTGTTCAGCTAGATCCGTTCCTGTTATCTTCTAGACTATTTACATTTAGTGCAGTGCGTCCTGCTCACAGTGTTCAGCTAGATCCGTTCCTGCAATTTACATTTAGTGCAGTGCGTCCTGCTCACAGTGTTCAGCTAGATCCGTTCCTGCTATTTACATTTAGTGCAGTGCGTCCTGCTCACAGTGTTCAGCTAGATCCGTTCCTGCTATTTACATTTAGTGCAGTGCGTCCTGCTCACAGTGTTCAGCTAGATCCGTTCCTGTTATTTACATTTAGTGCAGTGCGTCCTGCTCACAGTGTTCAGCTAGATCCGTTCCTGCTATTTACATTTAGTGCAGTGCGTCCTGCTCACAGTGTTCAGCTAGATCCGTTCCTGCTATTTACATTTAGTGCAGTGCGTCCTGCTCACAGTGTTCAGCTAGATCCGTTCCTGCTATTTACATTTAGTGCAGTGCGTCCTGCTCACAGTGTTCAGCTAGATCCGTTCCTGTTATCTTCCTACTGACAGGCAGGCTTGTCTGGTTACAGTATATAAAGCTACCTGAAGAAAATTACAGGTGTTCTATTTGATCCTATTAGTACCACGGTCAGGCAGCTAGACTATTTACATTTAGTACAGTGCGTCCTGCTCACAGTGTTCAGCTAGATCCGTTCCTGTTATCTTCCTACTGACAGGCAGGCTTGTCTGGTTACAGTATATAAAGCTACCTGAAGAAAATTACAGGTGTTCTATTTGATCCTATTAGTACCACGGTCAGGCAGCTAGACTATTTACATTTAGTACAGTGCGTCCTGCTCACAGTGTTCAGCTAGATCCGTTCCTGTTATCTTCCTACTGACAGGCAGGCTTGTCTGGTTACAGTATATAAAGCTACCTGAAGAAAATTACAGGTGTTCTATTTGATCCTATTAGTACCACGGTCAGGCAGCTAGACTATTTACATTTAGTACAGTGCGTCCTGCTCACAGTGTACAGCTAGATCCGTTCCTGTTATCTTCCTACTGACAGGCAGGCTTGTCTGGTTACAGTATATAAAGCTACCTGAAGAAAATTACAGGTGTTCTATTTGATCCTATTAGTACCACGGTCAGGCAGCTAGACTATTTACATTTAGTACAGTGCGTCCTGCTCACAGTGTTCAGCTAGATCCGTTCCTGTTATCTTCCTACTGACAGGCAGGCTTGTCTGGTTACAGTATATAAAGCTACTTGAAGAAAATTACAGGTGTTCTATCCCAGCTTAGTGCAGCTACAGGCCATTAGTATGTCTGGAAGGCCAAGAAGGAGAGGCAGACAGTCACAAGCCAATAAGAGAGGGCAAGCAGGCTCTGTGTCTAGTGCTGGTCGTGGAGACGGTGCATCCTCATCAGCACGTGGCCATGGGACACGCTTGGCCTTTTTTTCGGCAGCTGGCCGTGTTGAGCCGCAACATGCGGAAGACTTGGTCGAGTGGATGACCAAGCCGTCCTCATCCTCCTCATCCTCTCTCACCCATGCCCAGGGTGCTTTGTCTGGCAAAGCAGCGGCCTCTTCCCTCAGCTCAATGTCATCAGTGACTCCTTCCCTAGCTCCACCATGTCCTCATGAGGATTCCCTCGAACTGTTTGACCACAGTGTTGGGTACATGCTCCAGGAGGATGCCCAGCGTTTGGAAGGCTCTGATGACGATACTGAGCTCGATGAAGGCAGTAACATGAGCACGGACAGAGGGGGTGCCCAAGAAGGACAGCAATCTGGCAGTCATGCTCCCCCTGCTGCAGCATACTGCCAGGTTTGCTCCAGTGATGAGGAGGGAGGGGATGATGAGGTCACTGACTCAACGTGGGTGCCTGATAGGAGAGAGGAGGAGGAGGAGGAGGAGGAGGAGGAGGCGGCGGCACATCACCAACGAGGCAGGATGCCCTCCAGGGGCCAGCCTAAGGGCAGCACATTGACTGCATCACACCCCAAAGCTCCACATGTGCAGGGCGCTGCAGTCTCTGCGCGTTATTCAAAAAGTTCTTTGGTGTGGGCCTTTTTTGAGACGAGTGCATCAGATCGCACCGCTGCTATTTGCAACATATGTCTCAAGCGTATCTCGCGTGGCCAAAACATCTCCCGCTTGGGTACCACATGCTTGACCAGACATATGTTGACCTGCCATGCAGTTCGTTGGCAAGCGTATCTAAAAGACCCACACCAAAGAACAAAGAGGATCTCTCCTTGCTCCTCATCAGCTGAGATTTCCAACCCCACTAGACCTTCAGTCCTCTCTGAGACCTGCAGTGAGAGGAATGAAGGTGTAGAATTAGGTGTGTCACAGCCAAGTACTTGTGGGCAATCTGCTTTTGGTACACCGACGTCAGATTGTACCAGGCAAATTTCCCTGCCCCAGCTGCTGCACCGCCGAAAGAAGTTTGCTCCCAGCCATCCACATGCCCAGCGGTTGAATGCTAGCTTGGCAAAATTGCTAGCACTTCAACTGCTGCCTTTTCAGTTGGTAGACTCTGCCCCCTTCCGTGAGTTTGTGGAATGTGCGGTTCCTCAGTGGCAGGTACCCAAACGCCACTTTTTCTCACGGAAGGCGATTCCGGCTCTCTACCGGCATGTGGAAGGCAATGTCCATGCCTCGCTGGACAGGGCGGTCAGCGGTAAGGTGCATATTACCGCTGACTCATGGTCCAGCAGGCATGGACAGGGACGTTACCTAAGTTTCACGGCGCATTGGGTGACTCTGCTGGCAGCTGGGAAGGATGCAGGACAAGGTGCAGTAGTGTTGGAGGTTGTTCCGCCACCACGCCTCCAAAATGCTGATTGTGACACACCTCTCTCCTCCACCCCCTCCTCTTCTTCTTCCTCTATGGCCTCTTCCTCGGAACCAGCGGTGCTCCGTAGGCGTTCAAGGGGCTACGCAAGTACGCAGGCCAAAAGATGCCATGCGGTGCTTGAGCTGGTGTGCTTGGGGGACAGGAGCCACACTGGGGCAGAGGTTTTGTCAGCTCTGCAGGGGCAGGTTCAGAGGTGGTTGACGCCACGCCAACTTAAGGCAGGAATGGTGGTTTGCGACAATGGCACCAACCTCCTCTCTGCCCTCCGACAGGGACAAATGACCCATGTGCCCTGTTTGGCTCACGTCCTTAACTTGGTGGTGCAGCGGTTCTTGGGCAGGTACCCGGGCTTACAGGATGTCCTGAGGCAGGCCAGGAAAGTCTGTGTGCATTTCCGCCGGTCATATAATGCCAGTGCTCGGCTGACGGACCTCCAAAAGGAGTTTAACCTGCCCAAGAACCGCCTAATCTGTGACATGCCCACCAGGTGGAACTCAACGTTGGCCATGCTGCAGCGGCTGCACACGCAGCAGAGGGCCATCAATGAGTACCTGTGCGACTATGGCACCAGGACAGGGTCAGGGGAGCTTGGTTTTTTTTCCCCACGCCAGTGGGCCATGATCAGGGATGCATGCACTGTCCTGTCACCATTTGAGGAGGCCACGAGGATGGTGAGCAGTGACAGTGCATGCATCAGTGACACTGTCCCCCTTGTCCACCTGTTGGAGCACACGCTGCGTGGAATAATGGACAGGGCACTTGAGGCAGAACAGAGGCAGGAAGAGGAGGACTTCCTTAGCTCTCAAGGCCCCTTTTATCCAGACAGTGTTCCTGCGTGCCCGCCGATCACACAGGAAGAGGACGAGGAGGAAGAGGAGGAGGAGGAAGATTGTGTCAGTATGGAGGTGGAGCCTGGCACTCAGCATCAGCAGCAGTCTTTAAGGGATCAGTCCCAAGAAACACATGGACTTGTACGTGGCTGGGAGGAGGTGGCTGCGGACCATGTCGTTCTTAGTGACCCAGAGGACTCCGGACCGAATGCCTCAGCAAACCTACGCTGCATGGCCTCCCTGATCCTGCAAAGCCTGCGTAAGGATCCTCGTATTCGTGGTATCAAGGAGAAGGACCAATACTGGCTGGCAACCCTCCTTGATCCACGTTACAAGGGTAAGGTTGCGGACCTTATCTTGCCATCGCAGAGGGAGCAGAGGATGAAACATCTTCGGGAGGCCTTGCAGAAAGGTCTGTGCAACGCGTTCCCAGAGACTGGGAGGTTACAAACTCCTGTTTCTGGACAACGTGTTGCTGAGGCTTCGGTCAGTCAAAGAAGGAGCGGTGGAGAAGGTGGCCGTCTGACCGATGCGTTCAGACAATTTTTTGGTCCGCAGCCCCAAGGTATGATCGGTTCCAGCAACCATCGCCAGCGTCTGTTTTATATGGTGCAGGAATACCTAGGGGCAAGATCAGACTTGGACACCTTTCCCACCGAAAATCCTCTGGGTTACTGGGTCTTGAGGATGGATCACTGGCCAGAGCTTGCACAGTATGCAATTGAGCTACTGGCCTGTCCTGCATCCAGCGTTCTTTCGGAACGCACATTCAGTGCTGCTGGAGGCGTGGTAACCGATCACAGGGTGCGTCTGTCCACCGACTCGGTCGATCGGCTGACCTTCATAAAAATGAATGAGTCTTGGATCACCACCAGCTACCAAGCACCTGATGCTGATGTAACCGAATAATTTTTTTTGAAATCTCAGATCCCTTCAAAGACTGCCTATGCTGATGCTGAGTGACTATCCCTGAGTAATTATCCTCTTCCTCCTCAATCATCACGCTGATAGCTTGTAAGAACATTTTTGGTTCTGGGCGCCACCACCAGTGCCTAAGGCCCAATTTTTCAGCCCCTGTTTAACAGGGGCGTGTAATTACAATTTTTGATGTAATACTTTGCAGCAGGGCTCGTTCCTGCATTCCAACTAGAGTGTCTGTGAGGGGTTGCAGTGTTGTGGCACCAGCACCAGTGCCTAAGGCCCAATTTTTCTGCCCCTGTCTAACAGGGGCGTGTAATTACAATTTTTGATGCAATACTTTGCAGCAGGGCTCGTTCCTGCGTTCCAACTAGAGTGTCTGTGAGGGGTTGCAGTGTTGTGGCACCAGCACCAGTGCCTAAGGCCCAATTTTTCTGCCCCTGTCTAACAGGGGCGTGTAATTACAATTTTTGAAGCAATACTTTGCAGCAGGGCTCGTTCCTGCGTTCCAACTAGAGTGTCTGTGAGGGGTTGCAGTGTTGTGGCACCAGCACCAGTGCCTAAGGCCCAATTTTTCTGCCCCTGTCTAACAGGGGCGTGTAATTACAATTTTTGAAGCAATACTTTGCAGCAGGGCTCATTCCTGCGTTCCAACTAGAGTGTCTGTGAGGGGTTGCAGTGTTGTGGCACCAGCACCAGTGCCTAAGGCCTAATTTTTCAGCTCCTGTTCAACAGGGGCATGTAATTACAATTCTTGATCTAATATTTCACAGCAGGGCCCTGTGAGGGCTTACAGTGTTGTGGCCACAGCAATACCTAAGGCCCAAATTTCTGCTGAGTATATAGGGCAGGACCCTACTTTCAAACATCTAACTTACAAATGACTCCTACTTGCAAACGGAAGGAGACAACAGGAAGTGAGATGAAATCTACCCCTAGGAAGGGAAATTCTCTCCTGTAAGAGTTAATATGGGAAAACAATTTCTCCTTTCCACTGATGCTTTCCAATCCTTGTTCCACAAAAAAACCCAAATTTTCAAAAAACATTTTTCATTGGGACAAAAAAGTGAGGTGAAATCTTCTGAAGAGGAGGAAAGACAGCAAAACAAATGTCACAGGGGTGATAACCCTTCCCTATGTTTTCCAAAAAGCTTAGAAAAGATTTTTTGGCTGGAGCTAAACACGTTAAAAATGTTCAAAATTACAAACAGATTCTACTTAACAACAAACCTACAGTCCCTGTCTTGTTTGCACTGCTGTTCAGAGTATATAGGGCCTGGTGGCCCCACACCTTTCCTTATTTTAATTTGGGTGCGGGGTTCCCCTTAATATCCATACAAGACCCAAAGGGCCTGGTAATGGACTGGGGGGTACCCATGCCGTTTGTCTCACTGATTTTCATCCATATTGCCATGACCCGACATGACATTAAACCCGCAAGCAGTTTTAAATGAGATTTTTTCCTTTAAAAATGACATTTGGTGCAGGGACTGTTCTAAACATGGGAAACACGCGTCACTTTACAGGCATACTATAGACACCCCCCAGGTACGATATTTAAAGGAATATTTCACTTTTTTTTTTTTACTTTAAGCATCATTAAAATCACTGCTCCCGAAAAAACGGCCGTTTTTAAAAGTTTTTTTTGCATTGATACATGTCCCCTGGGGTAGGACCCGGGTCCCCAAACCCTTTTTAGGACAATACCATGCAAATTAGCCTTTAAAATGAGCACTTTTGATTTCGAACGTTCGAGTCCCATAGACGTCAATGGGGTTCTAACGTTCGTGCGAACTTTCGGTCCGTTCGCGGGTTCTGGTGCGAACCGAACCGGGGGGTGTTCGGCTCATCCCTAGTGCCCAAGCAGCTGCTGTTCTGGCCATGCTTGATCCGCTTCAGACATAGATTGCAAAAAGCAACGATGTGATCTGCTGCACACGTGTTGAAAAAGGCCCACACCAAGGAACTTTTAAAAGTCAGAACCTGTGGAGCTCTGCGGTGTGATGCAATAGGGTGGCTGCCCTTAAGCTGCCCCCAGAGGACATTCTGCCTTGTTGGAGTTGTGCCTCCTCCTTCTAACTTTCCTCCTCTCTTCTCTCAGGCACTCCACGGCCATCTGCAGAGGATGCACCATGTCCACGACCACCACTGATAATTGTAGACACAGAGGCTGCTTGCCCTCTTTTTGAGTGACCTGTGAGCGTCTGCCTCTCCTTTGTGGCCTTCCGGACAAGATATATCTTTTGTTTTTCAACACTGCACTACACAGTATTAGATACTGTGTATACTGCCTGAAGTGTATTAGAAAGTATACACCACCGAATGCACTGTATATATAGGCTACACTGAATGGCTACCCCAAAGCACCCTCCCCATGTTGAGGGCATGTGGCCTGGTATGGTTTAGGAAGGGGGTCGCGTTCCCCTTAATATCCATACCAGACCTGAAGGGCCTGGTATGGAATTTGGGGGGACCCCCACACAATTTTTTTTTTTAATTTTGGTTCGGAGTTCCCCTTAATATTCATACCAGACCCAAAGGGCCTGGGAATGGACTGGGGGGGATCCCATGCCATTTTTTTCAATGATTTTTATCTGTATTGCCGTGACCCGACAATTCATTATAGCCGCTAATAGTTTTAAATGACTTTTTTCCTTTAGAAATGTCATTTTGTGTAGGGACTATTCTAAACACAGGAAAAATGTGCCACTTTACAGGCATACTATAGACACCCTACAGGTATGAAATTTAAAGGAATATTTCACTTTTATTGTTTCACTTTAAACATTATTTAAATCACTGCTCCCGAAAAACGTCCGTTTTTAAAACTTTTTTGCATTGATACATGTCCCCTGGGGCAGGGATGGGGAATGACGAGTAGGGGGTGGCGCGCCAATACGTGGGCACGCTCCAGGCGCACTCTGGAAAACTCTGCCCCGCCCAGTTTCCCCTGCTCTGCTCACGGCCGGCATGATGAGACGCTGAGCCCCCAGCACTGAATGATAGCTTGGTAGATTACAGCCCTCAGCACCGGACGATCACGGAGTATTCGCTTGGGCTCCTCTCTACCGCCCTGCAACCCTGGATGCCCTCCGACTGCCTATCAGATGAAGCCTAGTGATTTAGGCAGCCGAGGAGATGCCTCTTACCTGACCGGTTTGTGAGGTGGACGCTGTAGCTGGAAGAGGGAGTCTTGCTGCAGGACCCCGCTGCTAGACCCGGAGGAGGTGAGAGTGTTTTTGCTCTTATGGGTGAGGAAACTGTCCTAGGTCTCTGAAAAGAAGTGGTCAGATAATGATCTGGAAAAGGTCAGAGAACTTTGCCTGTAAAGGGTTAAAGGTATTTATTTGAGCAAAAATGGAAGGAGGGTTTCCCCAAGTGGGGAAGTAGCCCAGGTCTTCTTCAGAGGTCAGTCTGCTAAAAAATATACAACAAGAGTACATATATAAGATCTTGATTACATGTATTTTTAGAAAAGATGTACCATATTTTATATAACATAGTTACCAATAATGCGTGTCCTAAGACGATAAGCTTCCTATAAAAGAGTCCCCTTAAAAAACAAAAAATGCCTGCTCACTTTTTCCCTGCAGTCTTCACCTTGTAAGTACACCCACCTATAATGCGTTTCCGCATTGCTGTGGTCCTATATGGAATGATCGGTTTACCACACTGATCATATATATACGCCTCATTCTTTTTGTATACAATACCATCCTTATTTTATATACTTTCAGATTGCTAACTCTGTTTGGACGGGCACCTATTGAGCCTGATAAATCCTGTGACCAATCCCGGGTTAGGTCACATTGAGTTTAAGCACATAGGGCAACATAGTGCGGATTCACATTTACCAGCACACTGATATTAGGTAATACATCTATGATTATTTGTCACGTCTCATTGTGGGCACTTTTTCACTATTTTATTTTTGTTTTAGAATGACACCCTTTGCACTTTTTCATTTTTTCTGCCTGCCATACACTATGGCATTCACTTCACTTTGTTGCTTTCATAATCACCACCTTCATACTATGTCTCTATATAATCACTTCTTACTAGTGTTACAAATTAGCTCTTGTACACCACTTGGGCGTACTTTCCTTTATGTCTCAACCTTTGATCCTCTAATTACTCTCATGCACGATTTATTCATCAATATCTCACATATATATATACCCAATATTATAAGGTTATAGTCTGTGTATGAGATAAGCATACAGACTTATGCTATTTTTTGATCAAGTAAATACTTCTTAAATTCAATGTTTGAATACATATTATATACGTGATTCCTGAATGTGTTTTCCCTCTGGGTTTCTGCTGCAGGTGTCGCCTTCTTCCCGACCGATCGTGGGGTCCAGGCATACATATGGGGGGCGATTCCTAGTGTGACCTTTCGTAAGCCACATCTTTGGTTTTTTGCCCTGGTGTTGGAGGCTGCACTGGTGGAGGCGCCATAGGACCTTTAGGGGAAGCAGGCATTTTTTGTTTTTTAAGGGGACTCTTTTATAGGAAGCTTATCGTCTTAGGACACGCATTATTGGTAACTATGTTATATAAAATATGGTACATCTTTTCTTAAAATACATGTAATCAAGTTCTTATATATGTACTCTTGTATATTTTTTAGCAGACTGACCTCTGAAGAAGACCTGGGATATATAGGTCAAAACGCGTCAGCTCCATTTTTCTGATATTGATAATATATACCCAATGTTGTTATGAAAATATGTTTGTATCATGCGTGTCGGATGTCAGGAGACTTGTAAACACTCTATATTGGAGCTCATTTTTTAACCGTTGTGTTGAAGTAACTTTTGTACAATAAAACTTAAATCTTTTTTATAACATTGGTTCAATATTTTAATCCCGCTGCCTAAAAACCCCACTTGGGGAAACCCTCCTTCCATTTTTGCTCTGATCAATAGGGGTGAGCAGCATTTCCTCCTCCTCCTTTTATTGTGTCCTTTCTTTGTTAAAGTTATTTATTTAATGCTGGTGAAAAGACTGCTGTGGAACTTATACCCCCCTCTGGTATAATAACAGCATAGCAGGTGTTCTGGAGGAAAATCTAGGACTATGCTACTTATTTTATATCCAGCATAATATGACTAGCTTAGGGAACTAACCACCCCTCTGTTCCATACTCACGCTATAACAAAATGACTTGGAAGCTGGGGGACAGATGCTGAATGGTGTATGGTGACCCAGAGGAGGCTTCTTGGTTTCTTTTTTTGCATTACATGAACTGTGAATGTCTGCTTTCCCAAATACCTGAGCTTTACCGGATGTTAACCTAGGACTGAATAAAAATAACTACTATACTTATATTATACCCAGCATAATGTGACTAGCTTAGGGAACTAACTACTCCTCTGTTCCATACTCACGCTATAACATAAGGACATGGAAGCTGGGAGATAGATGCTGAATGTTGTTTGGGGACCCAGAGGAGGCTTCTTGGTTTCTTTTTTGCACTTCATGAACTGATTGTTCGCTTTCCCAATACTTGAGCTTTACTGGATGTTAACCCAGGACCGAATAAAAATAACTATACCTTTAGTAGGTGAATAAACTAACGGTAATGAGGGGGGAAAACAAATAAAGCAGGTAAAGGTGCTCCATCTGCGTTAAGCCCTGGAGGTATTCAGCGCTATATGTCCACGGATATTAGTATAGCAGAAGAAGCACAGGGCAGCCCCAGGTTGGGGGCTCCAATGTGCTCAGGGACAAATAGACAGAAGGTGGTGGAAGAGGAGAATAAAGCAGGGAAAGTAAATGATGGTAAAACTATGAGGCCCAGAAGAGATGGGAATAACCCCCAGGGAAGCTCTAAGGCCCAAGAGGGGACACAGAGGAAAAGAGGAGGGGAGGCGAACCATCAGGAGAAAGATCCATGCAATCACTAATGGAGGAGGGAGTCCTGCAAATAAAAGAGATGTTAGCAGAGATGCTGGCAAAAGGAGGGAGGCATCATTGAAAGTAGATATTGCCGCCGTAAGGACGGACATCGGGCAAGTCCTAGGATGGGTGAAAGAGATCGAGGGCAGATTGGACGATCATGACCAAAGATTTGAGGACATAACAGAACAAATCAATTACCTCCACAGAATAAATAGAAGCCTCCTCTACAAACTAGAGGATCAAGAGAATCGCAGCCGATGCAAAAACCTGCGAATTAAAGGCCTCCCCGAGAAACATAGGAATGAGGAATTGATAAAAGTATTGAAGCAGCTATTTAACCCTTTGTTGGAGAGAGAAATGACAGAGCCCCTGAAAATAGACAGAGTCCACAGGATTGCACGATACCCCATCCAAAGATCAGAGAGTCCAAGAGATGTGATAGTGAGGTTTCATTATGTGGAAGAAAAATCCAAAATTATGGAAAAAATGCAGAATTTACCAGGAATGTGCTTTGAAGGTGCGGAATTACAGGTCTACTCAGACTTGTCTGCTGAGACCTTAACAAGAAGGAGACTCTTAAAACCCTTAACTGAGATGATGAGGGCATCGGAGATATCCTATCAATGGGGGTTTCAAGCCTGCCTGATAGGGGAAAAAATGGCCGAACTGCAGTTTTGAGATTCCCTGAAGATTTGGGGGACTTCTGTGGCAAACTGGACATACCATCTCCCCTATACCAGGATGTGGTGAGAAGGAAAGAGTACTGTTCCCTCAAAGAAACCTGAGATGGAATAAAGGGGGTGGAGGGGGCGTAAGAAGGGGAAGAGGCCCTAAATAGCAGCAATATTCAGTGTCAAAGGGAAAAAAATTAGGAAGATTGGGAGTGTGAGGGGGGAGGCGGGGGAGGGGGGACCGGGGGGGCTTGGAGGGGTCTGAGGCAGGAGCCCATTGGGAGATTTGGAGACGAGGCAACATCAGGATAATGTTAGCCAGGCCCATACATTGAACAAAAAAAAGGGGTCTGTCCAGCCTTCCCAGATGTTTTGTTCCAGAAAGAGGGGGGAAGATTGGGGGGAGTGAGGGGGTCTGGAAGGTTTTTGGGGGTGTATGGATGTTTGTTTTTTTCCTCTCTCTCTCCCCTTATGAGGTGCCTCCTTCGCTCGATCAGACGCTCCTTACATGGTGAAGTATGGTGGCGGTAAATTTGGTCACGTATAATGTAAGAGGATTAAATACAGCAAAAAAAGGTATAAAGTAAACAAGGAGCTGCTGTTCCTGGTTGCAAATGTGGTGTGTCTCCAGGAGACTTATATTACGCATGCTTCAGGGGGTGGCTTGGCGTCACACCAGTTCCTGAAGTGGTTTTATGGGGACACAGTATCAACGCACTCAAGGGGTGTGGCCATTGGATTTGATAGGACGATGATGTTTGTGGATGGGGAGCGTCTGGTCGATCCTGAGGGGAGGTACCTATTTATAAAAGGGAAATTGTTTAATATGTGTACAATAGCAAATATTTACTCTCCAAATAAGGACCCTGATAAATTCTTAAAGAAAATACTGAAAAAAAATGAAACTTTTAAGGAAGGTAAATAAATTATCGCAGGTGATTTAAACTGGAGTATTGACCCAAGAGTGAATACTTCAGGGGGTGCTCTTAGATCTACAGCTCAAAGGCAGGTGGCATTAAAAAAAGTATTGGTGAATTTTCAGTTGCTGGATGCATGGAGGATTAGCCACCCAAAGAAGCGAGACTATACCTATTATTCTCCTGTTCATCGGTCATTTTCAAGGATTGACTACATCCTAATAGAACACCAACTAGCCCCATCCCTCAGGGGTGCAGAAATTAAAGCAATTACTCTGTCCGTCCATGCCCCAGTGAAAATCCAACTGGAAATACTGGGGGATGCTCTGACGGGGAAGAACTGGAAACTGAATGACTCCCTTATTCAGGATTAGAAAGATAGAGCAGGAATTGGAGGCCTTTTTTGAGGTCAATGATACGGCAGAAATATCTAGGGTAACTCTCTGGGAATCACACAAAGCCTTCATAAGGGGGATCTTGATTGGGATTGAAGTGGGGAAAAAGAAAGAGAGGGGAAAAAAGATGACACTTCTGTATAGAGAGATTCAGGAACAAAGAACGAGACCGAAAGGGATCCCAGAAAGGCAAGAACTAATAGTAAAAAGAAGAGAGATAGAAGACCTGTTAGAACAGGAGAGGAAATGTGCTTTCCACTCCATAAATAAGGAAAAATACCAGTGGGGTAACACATCAGGAAAATGGATGGCGAGAAGGGTAAAAGAAAAAAAGAACAGGACCTTCATACCTAAGATCAGAGATGATAGGGGACGACTAGAATTCTCTTCCCCCAACATTGCTAAAATATTCCATTCCTATTATAGTGCTTTGTATAATGTGAATCAGAGAGGGGATGAGGGGGAGAAGCTGAAGGAAGCAATGATGGAGTATTTGTGGGACCTAGACCTTCCCAGGGCAGAGAAGGGGGAGATGGAGCTTCTTGAAGCCCCTATCTCGCAGGAGGAAGTGGACAGAGCGATAAAGAATATAGCCCTGGGAAAGAGCCCGGGCTCTGATGGATACTCTATATTATACTATAAAAAGTTCTCCAAACTTTTAGTTCCTAAATTGTGCAATTATCCAAATGCACTGGGAGAGGGAGAGATGCTCCGCGAGGAGTTATTATTGGCACATATCACTCTTATGCCTCGTACACACGGTCGGATTTTCCGACGGAAAATGTGTGATAGGACCTTGTTGTCGGAAATTCCGACCGTGTGTAGGCTCCCTCAGACATTTTCCATCTGATTTTCCGACACACAAAGTTTGAGAGCAGGCTATAAAATTTTCCGACAACAAAATCCGTTGACGGAATTTCCGATCGTGTGTACACAAATCCGACGCACAAAGTGCCACGCATGCTCAGAATAAATAAAGAGATGAAAGCTATTGGCAACTGCCCCGTTTAGAGTCCCGGCATACGTGTTTTACGTCACCGTGTTCAGAACGATCGGATTTTCCGACAACTTTGTGTGACCATGTGTATGCAAGGCAAGTTTGAGCCAACATCCGTCGGAAAAAATCCTAGGATTTTGTTGTCGGAATGTCCGATCAATGTCCAACCGTGTGTATGGGGCATTATTCTGAAAGAAGGGAAGGACCCAGCATCCCCAGGCAGTTATAGGCCAATATCGCTATTAAATACAGACATAAAGATTTTTGCCAAAATAATAGCAGAAAGACTGAAACTATGGTTACCAAGGTGGGTACATAATGATCAGGTGGGGTTCGTACCAGGGAGGGAGGGGAGAGATAACTCTCTGAAATCCATCTTTATGATTCAGGAAGCAATCAGGAGGGTCACCTCGACAGTCCTCATGTCAATCTATGCAGAAAAGGCTTTTGACGGAGTTGATTGGGGGTTTATGTTTGAAACATTGAAGCATTTAGTGTTGGGTGAGAGGATGATGAGATGGATCTCGTCCCTCTACCACCCCCCTATTGCCAGAATCAGAATAAATGGAACCCTGTCTTCTCCCCTTGAATTATTTAATTGGGGTTTCCCCCATCCCCAATTTTGTTTATAATAACACTGGAACCTCTATTATCAGCGATCTGCAAAAACCCAGATATTTAAAGGAATTCGGGTGGGAGAAAGGGAGTACAGAGTAGCGGCGTTTGCGGACGATCTGCTCTGTTATATTTCCAACCCCAGAACAACAATCCCTATAGTACTGAAGGAGTTAAATCGTTATGGGAAACTAACACATTTCAAAATAAATATGGCTAAATTGGAGATTCTGAACATAACTCTACTAATGAAAGAGCAGAAGGTAATTCAACCTAAGTTCCCTGCTCAATAAGATCAAGGACCAATTAAATAAGATGAGATATAAAACCCTATCATGGATTGGTAGGATAAACGCAGTAAAAATGTTTGTACTACCAATGCTAATTTATAACTTCCAAATTATTCCAATAGCACTCCTCCCAGATTATTTTAGAAAACTGCAATCCATGGTATTAAAATATATGTGGGCACGTAAACGCCCTCGGATTGCGTATGACATACTTGTTAAAGGAAAAGAGCGGGGGGGTTTAGCAGCGCCAGATTTTAAAAAATATTATCAAGCGATCTCTATTTCCAGAATTGCAGATTGGATGTATAACAAAAGGGAGAAAAGTTGGGTCAATTTAGAAATTTCACAAAGCAGAGTTGATATAGAGAAAATGATATGGATACCACCACAATTTTGTGATTTGGGATCTAGCACAAACTCTTTGACGAGGAACACATTCAAGATTTGGGATGGATTAAGTAGAAGACACTACTGGGACTATAACTCACCATTAGGGATGAACCGAACACCCCCCTGTTCGGTTCGCACCAGAACATGCGAACAGGCAAAAAATTTGTTTGAACACGCGAACACCGTTAAAGTCTAGGGGACACGAACATGAATAATCAAAAGTGCTAATTTTAAAGGCTTATATGCAAGTTATTGTCATAAAAAGTGTTTGGGGACCTGGGTCCTGCCCCGGGGGACATGGATCAATGCAAAAAAAAGTTTTAAAAATGGCCGTTTTTTTGGGAGCAGTGATTTTAATAATGCTTAAAGTGAAACAATAAAAGTGTAATATCCCTTTAAATTTCATACCTGGGGGGTGTTTATAGTATGCCTGTAAAGGGGCGCATGTTTCCCGTGTTTAGAACAGTCTGACAGCAAAATGACATTTCAAAGGAAAAAAAGTCATTTAAAACTACTCGCGGCTATTAATGCATTGCCGGTCCGACAATACACATAGAAGTTCATTGATAAAAACGGCCTGGGAATTCCCCACAGGGGAACCCCAAACCAAAATTTAGGGAAAAAAAATGACGTGGGGGGTCCCCCTAAATTCCATACCAGGCCCTTCAAGTCTGGTATGGATATTAAGGGGAACCCCGGCCAAAATTTAAAAAAAAAATGACGTGGGGGTCCCCCTAAATTCCATACCAGGCCCTTCAGGTCTGGTATGGATATTAAGGGGAACGCCGGCCAAAATTTAAAAAAAAAAACGGTATGGGGTCCCCCCAAAAATCCATACCAGACCCTTATCTGAGCACTCAACCTGGCAGGCCACAGGAAAAGAGGGGGAACGAGAGAGCGCCCCCCCTCCTGAACCGTACCAGGCCACATGCCCTCAACATTGGGAGGGTGCTTTGGGGTAGCCCCCCAAAACACCTTGTCGCCATGTTGATGAGGATAAGGGCCTCATCCCCACAACCCTGGCCGGTGGTTGTGGGGGTCTGCGGGCGGGGGGCTTATAGGAATCTGGAAGCCCCCTTTAACAAGGGGACCCCCAGATCCCGGCCCTTCCCCCTTGTGTGATATGGTAAGGGGTCCTACCATTTCACTAAAAAACTGTCAAAAATGTTAAAAATGACAAGAGACAGTTTTTGACAATTCCTTTATTTAAATGCTTATTCTTTCTTCTTTCTTCTATCTTCTATCTTCCTTCGGATTCTTTCTCTATCTTCTTCTTCTTCTGGTTCTTCTGGTTCTTCGGGTTCATCTGGCTCTTCTGGTTCTTGCTCCGGTGTTCTTGTCCAGCATCTCCTCTGCGGCATCGGCGTCTTCTTCCCTTCTTCTACTCGGGCCGCTCCGCATCCATAATGGCATGGAGGGAGGCTCCCACTCTTCTCTTCATCTTTTTCTCTTCATCTTCTTCTCTTCATCTTCTTCTCTTCTTCATCTTCTTCTCTTCATCTTCTTCTCGGGCCGCTCCGCATCCATGATGGCATGGAGGGAGGCTCCCGCTGTGTGATGCTTCTCCTCTTCTGACGGTTCTTAAATAACGGGGGGCGGGGCCACCCGGTGACCCCCCCCTCTGATGCACGGTGACTTGACAGGACTTCCCTGTGGCATTCCCTGTGACGCCACAGGGAAGTCCCGTCAAGTCACCGTGTGTCAGAGGGGGGCAGGGTCACCGGGTGCCCCCCCCCTTATTTAAGAACCGTCAGAAGAGGAGAAGCATCACACAGCGGGATCATGGATGCGGAGCGGCCGAGGAGAAGAAGGGAAGAAGACGCCAAAGACGCGGAGGAGATGCTGGATGAGAACACCGGAGGAAGAACCAGAAGAGCCAGAAGAACCAGTAGAACCAGAAGAAGAAGAAGATGGAGGAAGAAACCGAAGGAAGATAGAAGATAGAAGAAAGAAGAAGCATTTAAATAAAGGAATTGTCAAAAACTGTCTCTTGTCATTTTTAACATTTTTGACAGTTTTTTTAGTGAAATGGTAGGTACCCCCTTACCATTTCACACAGGGGGGAGGGCCGGGATCTGGGGGTCCCCTTGTTAAAGGGGACTTCCAGATTCTGATAAGCCCCCCGCCCGCAGACCCCCACAACCACCGGCCAGGGATGTGGGGATGAGGCCCTTGTCAACATGGGGACAAGGTGTTTTGGGGGGCTACCCCAAAGCACCCTCCCAATGTTGAGGGCATGTGGCCTGGTATGGTTCAGAAGGGGGGGCGCTCTCTTGTCCGCCCTCTTTTCCTGCGGCCTGCCAGGTTGCGTGCTTGGATAAGGGTCTGGTATGGATTATTGAGTGGATCCCACAACGTTTTTTTTTTTTATTTTGGCGCAGGGTTCCCCTTAAAATCCATACCAGACCTGAAGGGCCTGGTATGGAATTTCGGGGGACCCCCCAAGTCATTTTTTTTTTTTAATTTTGGTTCGGGGGTTCCCCTGGGAGGAATTCCCAAGCCGTTTTTATCAATGAACTTCTATGGTCCCCAAACACTTTTTATGACAATACAATGAATATAAGCCTTTAAAATTAGCACTTTTGATTTCTCCCATAGACTTTTAAACGGTATTCAGTGGCATTCGAATTTGCCGCGAACACCCCGAATTGTTCGCTGTTCGGCAAACTTGCGAACAGCTGATGTTCGAGTCGAACATGAGTTCGACTCGAACTCGAAGCTCATCGCTACTCACCATTAATGTCACTAATAGACACAAATTATTTTAAGCCAGGGAAGAAGGAACACATATACTTCACTATGTGGGCTAAAAAAGAGGTGATACTATTGCAGGATGTGATGAAGGGAAATAGACTCTGCACTTATACAGAAATCACACGGGAATGGAGGAATAAACCTCTTGATAAATGGAGGTATACTCAATTACAGCACTTTACACAGTCACTTCCACAACCACTGAGGGGTAGAGGCCAATTGAGAGCAATAGAAAAACTGTTAAGCTCCCCCTTAAGCTTAATTAGAAGCATATCTAAAATATACAAAATACTGAGTAGGGACGTAGAATGTGAATACCCATCCTATCTGGAAAAATGGGAAAGAGAAATAGGCCCCCTTAGAGATGAGGAACACAGGAACAAGATACTTATACTGGTTTGTCTATTGGCAAGAGGTACCCAGACATACAAAATGTGCTATAAGTTGATGGTGGTACGTGACCCCCCAGAGGGCGCATGGGTTTGGGGTAGAAAACCCTTCAACCTGTTGGAGAGGTTGTGATGCTCTGGGGACTTTTGCACATCTTTGGTGGGAGTGCACTAAAATACAATCCTACTGGGAGGGAATCATAGAAGCAAATTCACAGATAACAGGTGAACAAATAAAAAAAACCATGGGTATATTTGTTTCATGATACGGAGAAGGCGGTGTGCCAGTATAGAAAGACACAAGCCCCATATCTTCTGAACACAGCTAAAGCCTTGATCCCATGTCTATGGAAAACTCAGGAGGCCCTGAGGTTGAAGGAGTGGGTAGTAAGGGTGGAGTGGGAGAAATTAATATGCGATTTTCATAAGAATTGTTAATGGTTTTATAGATACTACTGTATTTTTATATATTTCATATAATATAATAAAATAAAGAATATAACAAAAAAATGTCCCCTGGGGCAGGACCCAGGTCCCCAAACACTTTTTATGACAATACCATGCATATAAGCCTTTAAAATGAGCACTTTTTATTTCTCCCATAGACAACTCATTATAGCCGCTAGTAGTTTTAAATGACTTTTTTTCCTTCAGAAATGTCATTTTGTACAGGGACTGTTCTAAACACGGCAAAATGCGCCACTTTACAGGCATACTATAGACACCCCCCCAGGTATGAAATTTAAAGGAATATTTCACTTTTATTGTTTCACTTTAAGCATTATTAAAATCACTGCTCCTGAAAAAATGGCCAATTTTAAAACTTTTTTTGCATTGATACATGTCCCCTGGGGTAGGATCCAGGTCCCCAAACACTTTTTATGACAATACCATGCATATATAAGCCTTTAAAATTAGCACTTTTGATTTCTCCCATAGACTTTTAAAGGGTGTTTCACAGCTTTCGAATTTGCCACGAACACCCCAAATTGTTTGCTATTCGGCGAACAGGCGGAAACCTGATGTTCGAGTCAAACGTAATCGGGCTCATATATATATATATATATATATATATATATATATATATATATATATATATATATATATACATACAGTTTATCACAAAAGTGAGTACACCCCTCACATTTTTGTAAATATTTTATTATATCTTTTCATGTAACAATACTGAAGAAATGATTCTTTGCTACAATGTAAAGTAGTGAGTGTACAGCTTGTATAACAGTGTAAATTTGCTGTCCCCTCAAAATAACTCAACACACAGACATTAATGTCTAAACCGCTGGCAACAAAAGTGAGTACACCCCTAAGTGAAAATGTTCAGATTGGGCCCAATTAGCCATTTTCCCTCCCCGGTGTCATGTGACTTGTTAGTGTTACAAGGTCTCAGGTGTGAATGGAGAGCAGGTGTGTTAAATTTGGTGTTATCGCTCTCACTTTCTCACACTGGTCACTGGAAGTTCAACATGGCACCTCATGGCAAAGAACTCCCTGAGGATCTGAAAAAAAATTGTTGCTCTACATAAAGCCCTATGGCCGATACGGATATGAACAGGATAGACTTACCATAAGACTTACAATGTGAAATGAACCTGAAGTGTGCCCTGGTCTGATGGACGGTATGCCAAAATAAGGGGGCATACCCAAGATTAGAAATGAATATTTTGTGAAGAGAAATTATTTTGAGAAATGCCCTGAAAAAGGGAATGGGAGGGTGGTTATCGTGCACAGGAAACCGACAAAGACCACAGGTGAGCGGGCTGGTTAAATACCCCCGGGCTCCTCCCATAAATTCAGGCCACCATACTGGCCTTCTTACTTATGGTAGAAGCCCTATGGCCAATACGGATATGAACAAGGTAGACTTACCATAAGACTTACAATGTGAAATGGACCTGAAGTGTGCCCTGGTCTGATGGATGGTATGCCAAAATAAGGGGGCAAAAACATTCAGGTAGGGGTGTAGTATTATTAGTTTTCAGTGTTATTCATTGAGCAAGTTTGGTGAATGCTTGTGCCATTTCCACCTGAGGATTGGGGATGTACTGGGCAAAGCAGGCAGACTTCCACCTGCCTAGTGTCTAAATGACATGAACTGGGACCTCATGCCAAGACGCGGTCGAGTCTGCTCCAATACGGAAAGAGTGATCAGAGTACTGACTGTGGTTGCGAAGAAGAATCCTCACATGTTTCACGAACTGAAAGGCACTCAAGGGTTTGGTCGGAAAAGGTAGTAAGGGACTAGAGTTTGACTGTTCCAGTAGGAGTGACAGTAGGCGGTCGAGTATGGTTCCGGACACCAGACATTGTTTTTTTATTAGAGGTGAATGTCTACCCTGGAGCCTGATTGCTGGGTTTCAGATACTGCAAGGTGTAGGATGAAATGATCTTGGTAGCGAGCCAGGTGACGTCTACACAAAACTTGGCCAGCAGGGTTGCTGTGAGTAAACTCACTGGCCGCAAGAACCCGTAATAAGCTAGGTAGATGGCTGCTTGTACGACCAGGCTGGCGAGAAGGCCGAATGGTGAATTAGCAAGGATAGTAGACATGTCCTTGAAGATGGCATTTGTTATGATCATACGTTTGGCCTTGCTCATGGATTGTCATTTTGGATGCCGCATAAGATGGCTCGGATCGTATGGGAATCGACTAAAGATGGTTTTGGGGGATATGGTAAGGCCAGAAGGTGCTGGACACCGGCTAAGTATATTTAGGGGTATCTCTGGAGGCCATGGTCCTGTAAACCAATGGTGGCCAAAAATTGCAGCAAAGCCTGTAGAGGCTGCGGCATCTGTCACTACCTGGGTGATAGGGACAGTATTGGCGGTATAAACACTGATATACCGTTTCATGTAGTACGGAACCTTCCAACATTGATAGGTCCACTACTGCTGTGGTGTCTAAATAAGGATCTGATCTGGGTCCTGTGTCTGGGAGCATTAGACCAGGAGGCGTGACACAAAGATCGACTGGGGAATGACCCGTATTGCAGAGTTGAGCATTCTCAAGAGAGACTGAAGCTGCTTCTTAGTATGGGTGAAGACTTGGACAACTGACCTGATGGGGGTCAGCTTGTCAAGGGGGAGGCTGGCCTGCATGGAGTTGTTAGTATGAAAGAGGTTAATGTAGACCTCGGGTCCAGATTGTTGAGTTTCGGAGACCGCAAGCTGAGGACGTAATGGTTTTAAAAGCGAGTCAGGTGGTGTCTATATAGTACCTGGCTGCCAGTGCCACTAAAGATGAATTCGCTAGGCTGTAGAAAACCGTAGCTGGCCACTTGGATGGTGTATGGTGATCCCTCGCGCTGAATTGAGTGTGTGGATAATGTGAATATTCTTAAATGGAGCTAACCTATATATGTGTAAAATGATACAAATGAACAGTGATGATATCTCTGTGGATAGCAGCAAAATTAACAGTGTTCACTTTCACTCTGCATAAGTATAATAAAAATTGATTTCGCGCTAAATGCATCTATCACCTAAAAATAAAGTGCATACAATAATACAGATCACTAACCGTGCAGTATTAAAAGTGCTCCATAGTGCAATAATATATCAAAGTGCTATGTGCATCGAAGTGGCAATGCAAATAAAAAACATAAATTGTGATCAAAAGTTCATAATGTGCACCAAAGTCTATATTGTGTTGTTTCACTGGGGTCATTCAATGGAGGTACACAGTAAAGATAATCTTGAATTTTCTAATCCGGTAGCACCGGGCTCTCTAGACTCTCACCTTGAATCAAATAATAAGGGGCATTGTAACCAGATTCTTTGTTCTTTGTAATATGGTGATGTTGCAGCGATCTCTCTGCTTGCCAATACCTGTGATTTATAAGGACAAAGAGGATTGCCCACCTGGGCTCCACCAGTCCGGTGGTGTAAATGGGAAGGGGAGAGAGAAAAGATGCCTCCGATGGTGTAGTAGGTTAAAACAACTGGCTATTTATTAAAACATATAGGTGGTCTCTTACATTTAAAACAAGTTAAAACAGCATAAAAAGTATAGGAGTTGTGGAGCGGCGTTGGAGACGCCTCCTTACTAGTTTCCGGTTTCGTCTGTGCTCGGCCACGCCCTACGCGTTACGTCACCGCCCGTGACTTCAACTGGGGAACCGGATTGGTCCGAGGAGCATGTCTTATGTATGACGATACCGGAAGTCGTGTGTCGGCCATCTTTGTTGTGGTACAGTGACTTTATATTCTCATTAGTGTTTACCGCGGCCATTTATATGTCATTAAATGCGCCTGTGCTGTCGCGGCCATTTTACAGGTGGCATTGTGTATAAAATTGCGGCCATCTTTAGAGGGATCAAGTATAATCTAGAACGTTATATTGGTACAAATTCTGTCTTATTTATCTACATATATTTGTAAATACTAATATTGGTCAATATAAGGAATCAGTGTTATACTGTTAATATGTCTTTAAGACAGATACAGATAACGGTATTTTGGATGAGTGAGTTCTGCAAATCGGCCATTTTTTTGTAGTCTAAAATTGTGTCTGGTCTTACTGTCAGTCAGATCCTATAGAGGAAGAGTATTGAAATTGTCCGCCATGTTACTGTCTGCAATGGAAGTGTTTGATGATAGGGACTGTCAGTGAATGTCTAGATGCTCAAAAAGGCATCTTAGTCCTCATATCTTAATAGTAATGTTGTCTTACTATAATTCAGTAGATTGACACATATATATGTATAACTCTGTATAAATCAATATTTATCCGGTATATGCATAAATCATATTTTCTATTCTGTAAATGTTCTACAAAAGCACACAGTTATATTGCATCTACAAAATAATTAATACCAGTAAGATCTACATAAGATTAAAAAATTAAAAGTTGCTCAAAAAGCAGTTTAAATCGAACTCTACGTTCATTCCCCTAGGTGTAAGTGTACGTAGAGTGTGTATCCAATATGACTCTCTTTGGCTAATGCTTCTGATTTTGTGGCTACCTCTCCATGTGCCCTTATATTTTTCAATGCCCCAAAATTGAAGGTGTGAAGGATCTCGGTTATGTGTTGTCGCAAAATGTTTGGATACACTATGTTTTGGGTTTCCCTTTAAAATGTTTTGAATATGTTCCTTGATCCTTACTTTGAGAGCCCTTTTCGTTCTTCCCACATACTGCAATTGGCAACTGCATTGGAGTACATAGACCACACCTTCTGTGTGGCATCCCACGAAATCTTTGATTTTGTATGACTGCTGGGTTGTTGTGCATGTAAATTCTTGTCTTTTGCCTTGAAATTTCTTCGCATGGCTACATGCATAGCAGTTTCTACATGGGTAAAATCCTTTGCCTGAAAAAAAGGAATATGTTACTTCTTTTGGAGGTTCTATGACTGATTTAACTATCATATTTCTCACTGTGGGTGCTTTTTTGTATATGATATTGGGTTTTGTTGGTAATATTTGGTTCAAATCTTTGTCATTCCTCAAAATATACCAATATCGTTGGATGATGCGTGAGACCTGTTTATATTGTACACTGTAGTCAAAAATAAGGCTTGGTGCTTCTTGATTGTGTATGGTTCTTGAATTTTTTCCTAGTATTTTTGTTCTATCCATTCTGTTTACTTCTTCTGTTTGTTGTTGTATCCAAGCTGGTTCATATCCTTTTTCTATGAATCTGGATCCTATAAGTTTGGCCTGTTCTTTATAGTCGTTATCCTTCGTGCAGTTTCTTTTTATTCGGACTAATTGTCCTTTAGGTATATTATAAAGCCACGTTTTGTGGTGGCAACTGTTTAAGGAAAGATAACTATTGGTGTCAACTTGTTTGAAGAATGTTTTGGTGACTACTTTGTCTTGTTCCAGGCTGATTTGTAAATCTAGGAATTCCACAGTTTTTTCGTCTATATTCCATGATAGATGGATATTTTTGTCATTTTGATTGAGTTTTGTTAGGAATTGTTCGAGTGCTTCTCTTTTCCCGTTCCATATTATAATAACATCGTCGATGTATCTTTTGTATAGCGTGAGTTCTGGTGGGGTATCTGCATATATGGATTGTTCCTCCCACTGAGCCATGAACGCGTTTGCCACGCTTGGTGCGAACTTGGCACCCATCGCTATGCCTGTAGTTTGTTTATAATAGGCTTGGTTATGCCAAAAATAATTATTTTTCAAACACGTATCTAGGCATTTGATGAGAAATTTTCTTTGTTGACTTACTAAATTGCTGTATTTTCTGAGAAGCCACTTTGTTGCTGAACATGCCTCATAGTGTGGCACTATGGTGTATAACGAACTGACATCCGCCGTGGCTAGTATGGTTCTACCTTCCAAAACTGGTGTTTCAATTAGTAACTGTAGAATATGTTTGGTGTCTTGTAAGTAAGCGGGTGTTTGTTGTACTGCTGGTTGTATGAATTCGTCCAGATATTGTCCTACTCTAGATGTAAGGGAGTCTATCCCATTCACTATGGGTCTCCCCGGTGGATTTTCTCTGGACTTGTGTATTTTAGGAACAGTGTAAATAACAGGTATCCTACACGCCTCTGGTATTAAGTATTTTGCTTCTTTTTTATTGAGTATTTCTTTTTTTATTCCCAATTGTATGAGATGTTCCAATTCTTTTTTGTATTTCTTGGTGGGATTTCCTAGTAACTTGGTATATGTGTTTTCATCTTGTAGTTGTCTTTCCAATTCTTTTAAATATTGTTCCTTTGATAGTATCACTGTTGCTCCTCCTTTATCTGCCGGTCTGATAACGATATCCCTTCTTTCTTTTAATGATTTAATCCCTTTTCTTATATGTATAGGGTCCGACATTTTTTTGACTTCTAGATTTTCTAGATCTTGTAATACCAATTTTTTGAAAACTTCAATATGATGGTTGTCCGATACTTGTGGATTAAAAGTCGAGTTGTTTCTTAATGTACTATGTTTGATCGAAGTAGGGATGACTCTCTCTGTATTGGTGGTCTTGTATGGATTCGACAAGTAGTATTTTTTGATATTGACTTTTCTAATGTACTTCAAGATGCCTATATATGTGTTAAATTTGTTGAGATTGTGAACTGGTGCATGTTTTAGGCCTTTATCAAGGACTGATAGCTCTTCTGTCGAGATTGGGCATCCACTCAAATTGACCACATTAGCACCTATTGTTCTCTTTTTCGCTTGGATTCTCTTTCCCGCTCTTCCTCCTCTCTGCGATCTGAGCTTCTTCTTCTTCTGCCTTCTTGTCTTCTCCTTGGTGAGTGATGGGGATTTGGTGGATGTCTTCTTGGGGAGTGGTCCCTTCTCTCTCTTTCTAAAAAATGTTGTTGTTGTTGATTGTATTCTTGTTCGTGATACTCTCTAGAATCGTTGTAATAAGGTTCTGGCTGATTTCTAATGGGTTCAAACCTGTTATACGTAGGTATTGGGTATCTTGTGGGTTCTCTATACACGTCTTGATTATTATAAGATCTGTTGTATTCTCGTTGGTCTCTGTCGTTTCTTTCATTGTAAGTTTTCTGATGATATGGCCTTTTGTGAGATTTTTTGAAGAATTTTTTCCATGGTTGTTTCGGAGTGTGTTGATTGTAGTTATTGTGGTGTCTGTATTCTTGTTGCGGCGTCCTCATCTCTTGTTGTCTTTCATCGTCATAACGTGTTTCCCTATAATCCCATCTAGGGGGGTTGGACACATGTGCCAATGTTGGATCTTGTATTCTCACTTCCCTTTCGGGTGTGGAATATGTTGAATTTGGAATGACCGGATCCGTTTTTTTCTGCCATTTGAAGACCTGTTCTGTTTTATAGTCTTCTATATCTCTGTGATATTTTTTGATCTTACGTTGTTGTACTTCTAGATCTTTACTGATAAGATCTTTATTGAGTTGTGTGGCTAGTTTTTTAAGGTCCGGAGATTCTTTGTATGGTTCAAGTTTCAGCTTGATCTCCTCTATTTGTTGTTCTAGTATTCTAGTTTTTTTGTATTTTCTCCCTAGTAAGAATTTCAAGCCTTCTATACTTTTATTGTTGAAAAATTGAAACCACTCTTCCATTGATTCCTTGTCCATCAATCCATCATTAGGTGGTAGTTCCCACCGGAGCCTTCTGGGTACTAAATTTTCTCTGATATATTTTTCAAATGTGATGGTGTCCCACCATAGTGAGACTTTCTTTTCCATGTGGTGACCCAGTTTCCTCATTAGACTTTCTAAATCAGTGTTTCGCGTGTTGGTTTGTGAATTAAAAATATCCTCTACATTCACATTCCTATTCTCCATGAACTGAAAAATGTCCATGTTAGCAGCAAGGTGGGTGAGTCAGTGAGGTCAACAATAATGGTGTATGGTGATCCCTCGCGCTGAATTGAGTGTGTGGATAATGTGAATATTCTTAAATGGAGCTAACCTATATATGTGTAAAATGATACAAATGAACAGTGATGATATCTCTGTGGATAGCAGCAAAATTAACAGTGTTCACTTTCACTCTGCATAAGTATAATAAAAATTGATTTCGCGCTAAATGCATCTATCACCTAAAAATAAAGTGCATACAATAATACAGATCACTAACCGTGCAGTATTAAAAGTGCTCCATAGTGCAATAATATATCAAAGTGCTATGTGCATCGAAGTGGCAATGCAAATAAAAAACATAAATTGTGATCAAAAGTTCATAATGTGCACCAAAGTCTATATTGTGTTGTTTCACTGGGGTCATTCAATGGAGGTACACAGTAAAGATAATCTTGAATTTTCTAATCCGGTAGCACCGGGCTCTCTAGACTCTCACCTTGAATCAAATAATAAGGGGCATTGTAACCAGATTCTTTGTTCTTTGTAATATGGTGATGTTGCAGCGATCTCTCTGCTTGCCAATACCTGTGATTTATAAGGACAAAGAGGATTGCCCACCTGGGCTCCACCAGTCCGGTGGTGTAAATGGGAAGGGGAGAGAGAAAAGATGCCTCCGATGGTGTAGTAGGTTAAAACAACTGGCTATTTATTAAAACATATAGGTGGTCTCTTACATTTAAAACAAGTTAAAACAGCATAAAAAGTATAGGAGTTGTGGAGCGGCGTTGGAGACGCCTCCTTACTAGTTTCCGGTTTCGTCTGTGCTCGGCCACGCCCTACGCGTTACGTCACCGCCCGTGACTTCAACTGGGGAACCGGATTGGTCCGAGGAGCATGTCTTATGTATGACGATACCGGAAGTCGTGTGTCGGCCATCTTTGTTGTGGTACAGTGACTTTATATTCTCATTAGTGTTTACCGCGGCCATTTATATGTCATTAAATGCGCCTGTGCTGTCGCGGCCATTTTACAGGTGGCATTGTGTATAAAATTGCGGCCATCTTTAGAGGGATCAAGTATAATCTAGAACGTTATATTGGTACAAATTCTGTCTTATTTATCTACATATATTTGTAAATACTAATATTGGTCAATATAAGGAATCAGTGTTATACTGTTAATATGTCTTTAAGACAGATACAGATAACGGTATTTTGGATGAGTGAGTTCTGCAAATCGGCCATTTTTTTGTAGTCTAAAATTGTGTCTGGTCTTACTGTCAGTCAGATCCTATAGAGGAAGAGTATTGAGATTGTCCGCCATGTTACTGTCTGCAATGGAAGTGTTTGATGATAGGGACTGTCAGTGAATGTCTAGATGCTCAAAAAGGCATCTTAGTCCTCATATCTTAATAGTAATGTTGTCTTACTATAATTCAGTAGATTGACACATATATATGTATAACTCTGTATAAATCAATATTTATCCGGTATATGCATAAATCATATTTTCTATTCTGTAAATGTTCTACAAAAGCACACAGTTATATTGCATCTACAAAATAATTAATACCAGTAAGATCTACATAAGATTAAAAAATTAAAAGTTGCTCAAAAAGCAGTTTAAATCGAACTCTACGTTCATTCCCCTAGGTGTAAGTGTACGTAGAGTGTGTATCCAATATGACTCTCTTTGGCTAATGCTTCTGATTTTGTGGCTACCTCTCCATGTGCCCTTATATTTTTCAATGCCCCAAAATTGAAGGTGTGAAGGATCTCGGTTATGTGTTGTCGCAAAATGTTTGGATACACTATGTTTTGGGTTTCCCTTTAAAATGTTTTGAATATGTTCCTTGATCCTTACTTTGAGAGCCCTTTTCGTTCTTCCCACATACTGCAATTGGCAACTGCATTGGAGTACATAGACCACACCTTCTGTGTGGCATCCCACGAAATCTTTGATTTTGTATGACTGCTGGGTTGTTGTGCATGTAAATTCTTGTCTTTTGCCTTGAAATTTCTTCGCATGGCTACATGCATAGCAGTTTCTACATGGGTAAAATCCTTTGCCTGAAAAAAAGGAATATGTTACTTCTTTTGGAGGTTCTATGACTGATTTAACTATCATATTTCTCACTGTGGGTGCTTTTTTGTATATGATATTGGGTTTTGTTGGTAATATTTGGTTCAAATCTTTGTCATTCCTCAAAATATACCAATATCGTTGGATGATGCGTGAGACCTGTTTATATTGTACACTGTAGTCAAAAATAAGGCTTGGTGCTTCTTGATTGTGTATGGTTCTTGAATTTTTTCCTAGTATTTTTGTTCTATCCATTCTGTTTACTTCTTCTGTTTGTTGTTGTATCCAAGCTGGTTCATATCCTTTTTCTATGAATCTGGATCCTATAAGTTTGGCCTGTTCTTTATAGTCGTTATCCTTCGTGCAGTTTCTTTTTATTCGGACTAATTGTCCTTTAGGTATATTATAAAGCCACGTTTTGTGGTGGCAACTGTTTAAGGAAAGATAACTATTGGTGTCAACTTGTTTGAAGAATGTTTTGGTGACTACTTTGTCTTGTTCCAGGCTGATTTGTAAATCTAGGAATTCCACAGTTTTTTCGTCTATATTCCATGATAGATGGATATTTTTGTCATTTTGATTGAGTTTTGTTAGGAATTGTTCGAGTGCTTCTCTTTTCCCGTTCCATATTATAATAACATCGTCGATGTATCTTTTGTATAGCGTGAGTTCTGGTGGGGTATCTGCATATATGGATTGTTCCTCCCACTGAGCCATGAACGCGTTTGCCACGCTTGGTGCGAACTTGGCACCCATCGCTATGCCTGTAGTTTGTTTATAATAGGCTTGGTTATGCCAAAAATAATTATTTTTCAAACACGTATCTAGGCATTTGATGAGAAATTTTCTTTGTTGACTTACTAAATTGCTGTATTTTCTGAGAAGCCACTTTGTTGCTGAACATGCCTCATAGTGTGGCACTATGGTGTATAACGAACTGACATCCGCCGTGGCTAGTATGGTTCTACCTTCCAAAACTGGTGTTTCAATTAGTAACTGTAGAATATGTTTGGTGTCTTGTAAGTAAGCGGGTGTTTGTTGTACTGCTGGTTGTATGAATTCGTCCAGATATTGTCCTACTCTAGATGTAAGGGAGTCTATCCCATTCACTATGGGTCTCCCCAGTGGATTTTCTCTGGACTTGTGTATTTTAGGAACAGTGTAAATAACAGGTATCCTACACGCCTCTGGTATTAAGTATTTTGCTTCTTTTTTATTGAGTATTTCTTTTTTTATTCCCAATTGTATGAGATGTTCCAATTCTTTTTTGTATTTCTTGGTGGGATTTCCTAGTAACTTGGTATATGTGTTTTCATCTTGTAGTTGTCTTTCCAATTCTTTTAAATATTGTTCCTTTGATAGTATCACTGTTGCTCCTCCTTTATCTGCCGGTCTGATAACGATATCCCTTCTTTCTTTTAATGATTTAATCCCTTTTCTTATATGTATAGGGTCCGACATTTTTTTGACTTCTAGATTTTCTAGATCTTGTAATACCAATTTTTTGAAAACTTCAATATGATGGTTGTCCGATACTTGTGGATTAAAAGTCGAGTTGTTTCTTAATGTACTATGTTTGATCGAAGTAGGGATGACTCTCTCTGTATTGGTGGTCTTGTATGGATTCGACAAGTAGTATTTTTTGATATTGACTTTTCTAATGTACTTCAAGATGCCTATATATGTGTTAAATTTGTTGAGATTGTGAACTGGTGCATGTTTTAGGCCTTTATCAAGGACTGATAGCTCTTCTGTCGAGATTGGGCATCCACTCAAATTGACCACATTAGCACCTATTGTTCTCTTTTTCGCTTGGATTCTCTTTCCCGCTCTTCCTCCTCTCTGCGATCTGAGCTTCTTCTTCTTCTGCCTTCTTGTCTTCTCCTTGGTGAGTGATGGGGATTTGGTGGATGTCTTCTTGGGGAGTGGTCCCTTCTCTCTCTTTCTAAAAAATGTTGTTGTTGTTGATTGTATTCTTGTTCGTGATACTCTCTAGAATCGTTGTAATAAGGTTCTGGCTGATTTCTAATGGGTTCAAACCTGTTATACGTAGGTATTGGGTATCTTGTGGGTTCTCTATACACGTCTTGATTATTATAAGATCTGTTGTATTCTCGTTGGTCTCTGTCGTTTCTTTCATTGTAAGTTTTCTGATGATATGGCCTTTTGTGAGATTTTTTGAAGAATTTTTTCCATGGTTGTTTCGGAGTGTGTTGATTGTAGTTATTGTGGTGTCTGTATTCTTGTTGCGGCGTCCTCATCTCTTGTTGTCTTTCATCGTCATAACGTGTTTCCCTATAATCCCATCTAGGGGGGTTGGACACATGTGCCAATGTTGGATCTTGTATTCTCACTTCCCTTTCGGGTGTGGAATATGTTGAATTTGGAATGACCGGATCCGTTTTTTTCTGCCATTTGAAGACCTGTTCTGTTTTATAGTCTTCTATATCTCTGTGATATTTTTTGATCTTACGTTGTTGTACTTCTAGATCTTTACTGATAAGATCTTTATTGAGTTGTGTGGCTAGTTTTTTAAGGTCCGGAGATTCTTTGTATGGTTCAAGTTTCAGCTTGATCTCCTCTATTTGTTGTTCTAGTATTCTAGTTTTTTTGTATTTTCTCCCTAGTAAGAATTTCAAGCCTTCTATACTTTTATTGTTGAAAAATTGAAACCACTCTTCCATTGATTCCTTGTCCATCAATCCATCATTAGGTGGTAGTTCCCACCGGAGCCTTCTGGGTACTAAATTTTCTCTGATATATTTTTCAAATGTGATGGTGTCCCACCATAGTGAGACTTTCTTTTCCATGTGGTGACCCAGTTTCCTCATTAGACTTTCTAAATCAGTGTTTCGCGTGTTGGTTTGTGAATTAAAAATATCCTCTACATTCACATTCCTATTCTCCATGAACTGAAAAATGTCCATGTTAGCAGCAAGGTGGGTGAGTCAGTGAGGTCAACAATAATGGTGTATGGTGATCCCTCGCGCTGAATTGAGTGTGTGGATAATGTGAATATTCTTAAATGGAGCTAACCTATATATGTGTAAAATGATACAAATGAACAGTGATGATATCTCTGTGGATAGCAGCAAAATTAACAGTGTTCACTTTCACTCTGCATAAGTATAATAAAAATTGATTTCGCGCTAAATGCATCTATCACCTAAAAATAAAGTGCATACAATAATACAGATCACTAACCGTGCAGTATTAAAAGTGCTCCATAGTGCAATAATATATCAAAGTGCTATGTGCATCGAAGTGGCAATGCAAATAAAAAACATAAATTGTGATCAAAAGTTCATAATGTGCACCAAAGTCTATATTGTGTTGTTTCACTGGGGTCATTCAATGGAGGTACACAGTAAAGATAATCTTGAATTTTCTAATCCGGTAGCACCGGGCTCTCTAGACTCTCACCTTGAATCAAATAATAAGGGGCATTGTAACCAGATTCTTTGTTCTTTGTAATATGGTGATGTTGCAGCGATCTCTCTGCTTGCCAATACCTGTGATTTATAAGGACAAAGAGGATTGCCCACCTGGGCTCCACCAGTCCGGTGGTGTAAATGGGAAGGGGAGAGAGAAAAGATGCCTCCGATGGTGTAGTAGGTTAAAACAACTGGCTATTTATTAAAACATATAGGTGGTCTCTTACATTTAAAACAAGTTAAAACAGCATAAAAAGTATAGGAGTTGTGGAGCGGCGTTGGAGACGCCTCCTTACTAGTTTCCGGTTTCGTCTGTGCTCGGCCACGCCCTACGCGTTACGTCACCGCCCGTGACTTCAACTGGGGAACCGGATTGGTCCGAGGAGCATGTCTTATGTATGACGATACCGGAAGTCGTGTGTCGGCCATCTTTGTTGTGGTACAGTGACTTTATATTCTCATTAGTGTTTACCGCGGCCATTTATATGTCATTAAATGCGCCTGTGCTGTCGCGGCCATTTTACAGGTGGCATTGTGTATAAAATTGCGGCCATCTTTAGAGGGATCAAGTATAATCTAGAACGTTATATTGGTACAAATTCTGTCTTATTTATCTACATATATTTGTAAATACTAATATTGGTCAATATAAGGAATCAGTGTTATACTGTTAATATGTCTTTAAGACAGATACAGATAACGGTATTTTGGATGAGTGAGTTCTGCAAATCGGCCATTTTTTTGTAGTCTAAAATTGTGTCTGGTCTTACTGTCAGTCAGATCCTATAGAGGAAGAGTATTGAAATTGTCCGCCATGTTACTGTCTGCAATGGAAGTGTTTGATGATAGGGACTGTCAGTGAATGTCTAGATGCTCAAAAAGGCATCTTAGTCCTCATATCTTAATAGTAATGTTGTCTTACTATAATTCAGTAGATTGACACATATATATGTATAACTCTGTATAAATCAATATTTATCCGGTATATGCATAAATCATATTTTCTATTCTGTAAATGTTCTACAAAAGCACACAGTTATATTGCATCTACAAAATAATTAATACCAGTAAGATCTACATAAGATTAAAAAATTAAAAGTTGCTCAAAAAGCAGTTTAAATCGAACTCTACGTTCATTCCCCTAGGTGTAAGTGTACGTAGAGTGTGTATCCAATATGACTCTCTTTGGCTAATGCTTCTGATTTTGTGGCTACCTCTCCATGTGCCCTTATATTTTTCAATGCCCCAAAATTGAAGGTGTGAAGGATCTCGGTTATGTGTTGTCGCAAAATGTTTGGATACACTATGTTTTGGGTTTCCCTTTAAAATGTTTTGAATATGTTCCTTGATCCTTACTTTGAGAGCCCTTTTCGTTCTTCCCACATACTGCAATTGGCAACTGCATTGGAGTACATAGACCACACCTTCTGTGTGGCATCCCACGAAATCTTTGATTTTGTATGACTGCTGGGTTGTTGTGCATGTAAATTCTTGTCTTTTGCCTTGAAATTTCTTCGCATGGCTACATGCATAGCAGTTTCTACATGGGTAAAATCCTTTGCCTGAAAAAAAGGAATATGTTACTTCTTTTGGAGGTTCTATGACTGATTTAACTATCATATTTCTCACTGTGGGTGCTTTTTTGTATATGATATTGGGTTTTGTTGGTAATATTTGGTTCAAATCTTTGTCATTCCTCAAAATATACCAATATCGTTGGATGATGCGTGAGACCTGTTTATATTGTACACTGTAGTCAAAAATAAGGCTTGGTGCTTCTTGATTGTGTATGGTTCTTGAATTTTTTCCTAGTATTTTTGTTCTATCCATTCTGTTTACTTCTTCTGTTTGTTGTTGTATCCAAGCTGGTTCATATCCTTTTTCTATGAATCTGGATCCTATAAGTTTGGCCTGTTCTTTATAGTCGTTATCCTTCGTGCAGTTTCTTTTTATTCGGACTAATTGTCCTTTAGGTATATTATAAAGCCACGTTTTGTGGTGGCAACTGTTTAAGGAAAGATAACTATTGGTGTCAACTTGTTTGAAGAATGTTTTGGTGACTACTTTGTCTTGTTCCAGGCTGATTTGTAAATCTAGGAATTCCACAGTTTTTTCGTCTATATTCCATGATAGATGGATATTTTTGTCATTTTGATTGAGTTTTGTTAGGAATTGTTCGAGTGCTTCTCTTTTCCCGTTCCATATTATAATAACATCGTCGATGTATCTTTTGTATAGCGTGAGTTCTGGTGGGGTATCTGCATATATGGATTGTTCCTCCCACTGAGCCATGAACGCGTTTGCCACGCTTGGTGCGAACTTGGCACCCATCGCTATGCCTGTAGTTTGTTTATAATAGGCTTGGTTATGCCAAAAATAATTATTTTTCAAACACGTATCTAGGCATTTGATGAGAAATTTTCTTTGTTGACTTACTAAATTGCTGTATTTTCTGAGAAGCCACTTTGTTGCTGAACATGCCTCATAGTGTGGCACTATGGTGTATAACGAACTGACATCCGCCGTGGCTAGTATGGTTCTACCTTCCAAAACTGGTGTTTCAATTAGTAACTGTAGAATATGTTTGGTGTCTTGTAAGTAAGCGGGTGTTTGTTGTACTGCTGGTTGTATGAATTCGTCCAGATATTGTCCTACTCTAGATGTAAGGGAGTCTATCCCATTCACTATGGGTCTCCCCGGTGGATTTTCTCTGGACTTGTGTATTTTAGGAACAGTGTAAATAACAGGTATCCTACACGCCTCTGGTATTAAGTATTTTGCTTCTTTTTTATTGAGTATTTCTTTTTTTATTCCCAATTGTATGAGATGTTCCAATTCTTTTTTGTATTTCTTGGTGGGATTTCCTAGTAACTTGGTATATGTGTTTTCATCTTGTAGTTGTCTTTCCAATTCTTTTAAATATTGTTCCTTTGATAGTATCACTGTTGCTCCTCCTTTATCTGCCGGTCTGATAACGATATCCCTTCTTTCTTTTAATGATTTAATCCCTTTTCTTATATGTATAGGGTCCGACATTTTTTTGACTTCTAGATTTTCTAGATCTTGTAATACCAATTTTTTGAAAACTTCAATATGATGGTTGTCCGATACTTGTGGATTAAAAGTCGAGTTGTTTCTTAATGTACTATGTTTGATCGAAGTAGGGATGACTCTCTCTGTATTGGTGGTCTTGTATGGATTCGACAAGTAGTATTTTTTGATATTGACTTTTCTAATGTACTTCAATGCCACCTGTAAAATGGCCGCGACAGCACAGGCGCATTTAATGACATATAAATGGCCGCGGTAAACACTAATGAGAATATAAAGTCACTGTACCACAACAAAGATGGCCGACACACGACTTCCGGTATCGTCATACATAAGACATGCTCCTCGGACCAATCCGGTTCCCCAGTTGAAGTCACGGGCGGTGACGTAACGCGTAGGGCGTGGCCGAGCACAGACGAAACCGGAAACTAGTAAGGAGGCGTCTCCAACGCCGCTCCACAACTCCTATACTTTTTATGCTGTTTTAACTTGTTTTAAATGTAAGAGACCACCTATATGTTTTAATAAATAGCCAGTTGTTTTAACCTACTACACCATCGGAGGCATCTTTTCTCTCTCCCCTTCCCATTTACACCACCGGACTGGTGGAGCCCAGGTGGGCAATCCTCTTTGTCCTTATAAATCACAGGTATTGGCAAGCAGAGAGATCGCTGCAACATCACCATATTACAAAGAACAAAGAATCTGGTTACAATGCCCCTTATTATTTGATTCAAGGTGAGAGTCTAGAGAGCCCGGTGCTACCGGATTAGAAAATTCAAGATTATCTTTACTGTGTACCTCCATTGAATGACCCCAGTGAAACAACACAATATAGACTTTGGTGCACATTATGAACTTTTGATCACAATTTATGTTTTTTATTTGCATTGCCACTTCGATGCACATAGCACTTTGATATATTATTGCACTATGGAGCACTTTTAATACTGCACGGTTAGTGATCTGTATTATTGTATGCACTTTATTTTTAGGTGATAGATGCATTTAGCGCGAAATCAATTTTTATTATACTTATGCAGAGTGAAAGTGAACACTGTTAATTTTGCTGCTATCCACAGAGATATCATCACTGTTCATTTGTATCATTTTACACATATATAGGTTAGCTCCATTTAAGAATATTCACATTATCCACACACTCAATTCAGCGCGAGGGATCACCATACACCATTATTGTTGACCTCACTGACTCACCCACCTTGCTGCTAACATGGACATTTTTCAGTTCATGGAGAATAGGAATGTGAATGTAGAGGATATTTTTAATTCACAAACCAACACGCGAAACACTGATTTAGAAAGTCTAATGAGGAAACTGGGTCACCACATGGAAAAGAAAGTCTCACTATGGTGGGACACCATCACATTTGAAAAATATATCAGAGAAAATTTAGTACCCAGAAGGCTCCGGTGGGAACTACCACCTAATGATGGATTGATGGACAAGGAATCAATGGAAGAGTGGTTTCAATTTTTCAACAATAAAAGTATAGAAGGCTTGAAATTCTTACTAGGGAGAAAATACAAAAAAACTAGAATACTAGAACAACAAATAGAGGAGATCAAGCTGAAACTTGAACCATACAAAGAATCTCCGGACCTTAAAAAACTAGCCACACAACTCAATAAAGATCTTATCAGTAAAGATCTAGAAGTACAACAACGTAAGATCAAAAAATATCACAGAGATATAGAAGACTATAAAACAGAACAGGTCTTCAAATGGCAGAAAAAAACGGATCCGGTCATTCCAAATTCAACATATTCCACACCCGAAAGGGAAGTGAGAATACAAGATCCAACATTGGCACATGTGTCCAACCCCCCTAGATGGGATTATAGGGAAACACGTTATGACGATGAAAGACAACAAGAGATGAGGACGCCGCAACAAGAATACAGACACCACAATAACTACAATCAACACACTCCGAAACAACCATGGAAAAAATTCTTCAAAAAATCTCACAAAAGGCCATATCATCAGAAAACTTACAATGAAAGAAACGACAGAGACCAACGAGAATACAACAGATCTTATAATAATCAAGACGTGTATAGAGAACCCACAAGATACCCAATACCTACGTATAACAGGTTTGAACCCATTAGAAATCAGCCAGAACCTTATTACAACGATTCTAGAGAGTATCACGAACAAGAATACAATCAACAACAACAACATTTTTTAGAAAGAGAGAGAAGGGACCACTCCCCAAGAAGACATCCACCAAATCCCCATCACTCACCAAGGAGAAGACAAGAAGGCAGAAGAAGAAGAAGCTCAGATCGCAGAGAGGAGGAAGAGCGGGAAAGAGAATCCAAGCGAAAAAGAGAACAATAGGTGCTAATGTGGTCAATTTGAGTGGATGCCCAATCTCGACAGAAGAGCTATCAGTCCTTGATAAAGGCCTAAAACATGCACCAGTTCACAATCTCAACAAATTTAACACATATATAGGCATCTTGAAGTACATTAGAAAAGTCAATATCAAAAAATACTACTTGTCGAATCCATACAAGACCACCAATACAGAGAGAGTCATCCCTACTTCGATCAAACATAGTACATTAAGAAACAACTCGACTTTTAATCCACAAGTATCGGACAACCATCATATTGAAGTTTTCAAAAAATTGGTATTACAAGATCTAGAAAATCTAGAAGTCAAAAAAATGTCGGACCCTATACATATAAGAAAAGGGATTAAATCATTAAAAGAAAGAAGGGATATCGTTATCAGACCGGCAGATAAAGGAGGAGCAACAGTGATACTATCAAAGGAACAATATTTAAAAGAATTGGAAAGACAACTACAAGATGAAAACACATATACCAAGTTACTAGGAAATCCCACCAAGAAATACAAAAAAGAATTGGAACATCTCATACAATTGGGAATAAAAAAAGAAATACTCAATAAAAAAGAAGCAAAATACTTAATACCAGAGGCGTGTAGGATACCTGTTATTTACACTGTTCCTAAAATACACAAGTCCAGAGAAAATCCACCGGGGAGACCCATAGTGAATGGGATAGACTCCCTTACATCTAGAGTAGGACAATATCTGGACGAATTCATACAACCAGCAGTACAACAAACACCCGCTTACTTACAAGACACCAAACATATTCTACAGTTACTAATTGAAACACCAGTTTTGGAAGGTAGAACCATACTAGCCACGGCGGATGTCAGTTCGTTATACACCATAGTGCCACACTATGAGGCATGTTCAGCAACAAAGTGGCTTCTCAGAAAATACAGCAATTTAGTAAGTCAACAAAGAAAATTTCTCATCAAATGCCTAGATACGTGTTTGAAAAATAATTATTTTTGGCATAACCAAGCCTATTATAAACAAACTACAGGCATAGCGATGGGTGCCAAGTTCGCACCAAGCGTGGCAAACGCGTTCATGGCTCAGTGGGAGGAACAATCCATATATGCAGATACCCCACCAGAACTCACGCTATACAAAAGATACATCGACGATGTTATTATAATATGGAACGGGAAAAGAGAAGCACTCGAACAATTCCTAACAAAACTCAATCAAAATGACAAAAATATCCATCTATCATGGAATATAGACGAAAAAACTGTGGAATTCCTAGATTTACAAATCAGCCTGGAACAAGACAAAGTAGTCACCAAAACATTCTTCAAACAAGTTGACACCAATAGTTATCTTTCCTTAAACAGTTGCCACCACAAAACGTGGCTTTATAATATACCTAAAGGACAATTAGTCCGAATAAAAAGAAACTGCACGAAGGATAACGACTATAAAGAACAGGCCAAACTTATAGGATCCAGATTCATAGAAAAAGGATATGAACCAGCTTGGATACAACAACAAACAGAAGAAGTAAACAGAATGGATAGAACAAAAATACTAGGAAAAAATTCAAGAACCATACACAATCAAGAAGCACCAAGCCTTATTTTTGACTACAGTGTACAATATAAACAGGTCTCACGCATCATCCAACGATATTGGTATATTTTGAGGAATGACAAAGATTTGAACCAAATATTACCAACAAAACCCAATATCATATACAAAAAAGCACCCACAGTGAGAAATATGATAGTTAAATCAGTCATAGAACCTCCAAAAGAAGTAACATATTCCTTTTTTTCAGGCAAAGGATTTTACCCATGTAGAAACTGCTATGCATGTAGCCATGCGAAGAAATTTCAAGGCAAAAGACAAGAATTTACATGCACAACAACCCAGCAGTCATACAAAATCAAAGATTTCGTGGGATGCCACACAGAAGGTGTGGTCTATGTACTCCAATGCAGTTGCCAATTGCAGTATGTGGGAAGAACGAAAAGGGCTCTCAAAGTAAGGATCAAGGAACATATTCAAAACATTTTAAAGGGAAACCCAAAACATAGTGTATCCAAACATTTTGCGACAACACATAACCGAGATCCTTCACACCTTCAATTTTGGGGCATTGAAAAATATAAGGGCACATGGAGAGGTAGCCACAAAATCAGAAGCATTAGCCAAAGAGAGTCATATTGGATACACACTCTACGTACACTTACACCTAGGGGAATGAACGTAGAGTTCGATTTAAACTGCTTTTTGAGCAACTTTTAATTTTTTAATCTTATGTAGATCTTACTGGTATTAATTATTTTGTAGATGCAATATAACTGTGTGCTTTTGTAGAACATTTACAGAATAGAAAATATGATTTATGCATATACCGGATAAATATTGATTTATACAGAGTTATACATATATATGTGTCAATCTACTGAATTATAGTAAGACAACATTACTATTAAGATATGAGGACTAAGATGCCTTTTTGAGCATCTAGACATTCACTGACAGTCCCTATCATCAAACACTTCCATTGCAGACAGTAACATGGCGGACAATTTCAATACTCTTCCTCTATAGGATCTGACTGACAGTAAGACCAGACACAATTTTAGACTACAAAAAAATGGCCGATTTGCAGAACTCACTCATCCAAAATACCGTTATCTGTATCTGTCTTAAAGACATATTAACAGTATAACACTGATTCCTTATATTGACCAATATTAGTATTTACAAATATATGTAGATAAATAAGACAGAATTTGTACCAATATAACGTTCTAGATTATACTTGATCCCTCTAAAGATGGCCGCAATTTTATACACAATGCCACCTGTAAAATGGCCGCGACAGCACAGGCGCATTTAATGACATATAAATGGCCGCGGTAAACACTAATGAGAATATAAAGTCACTGTACCACAACAAAGATGGCCGACACACGACTTCCGGTATCGTCATACATAAGACATGCTCCTCGGACCAATCCGGTTCCCCAGTTGAAGTCACGGGCGGTGACGTAACGCGTAGGGCGTGGCCGAGCACAGACGAAACCGGAAACTAGTAAGGAGGCGTCTCCAACGCCGCTCCACAACTCCTATACTTTTTATGCTGTTTTAACTTGTTTTAAATGTAAGAGACCACCTATATGTTTTAATAAATAGCCAGTTGTTTTAACCTACTACACCATCGGAGGCATCTTTTCTCTCTCCCCTTCCCATTTACACCACCGGACTGGTGGAGCCCAGGTGGGCAATCCTCTTTGTCCTTATAAATCACAGGTATTGGCAAGCAGAGAGATCGCTGCAACATCACCATATTACAAAGAACAAAGAATCTGGTTACAATGCCCCTTATTATTTGATTCAAGGTGAGAGTCTAGAGAGCCCGGTGCTACCGGATTAGAAAATTCAAGATTATCTTTACTGTGTACCTCCATTGAATGACCCCAGTGAAACAACACAATATAGACTTTGGTGCACATTATGAACTTTTGATCACAATTTATGTTTTTTATTTGCATTGCCACTTCGATGCACATAGCACTTTGATATATTATTGCACTATGGAGCACTTTTAATACTGCACGGTTAGTGATCTGTATTATTGTATGCACTTTATTTTTAGGTGATAGATGCATTTAGCGCGAAATCAATTTTTATTATACTTATGCAGAGTGAAAGTGAACACTGTTAATTTTGCTGCTATCCACAGAGATATCATCACTGTTCATTTGTATCATTTTACACATATATAGGTTAGCTCCATTTAAGAATATTCACATTATCCACACACTCAATTCAGCGCGAGGGATCACCATACACCATTATTGTTGACCTCACTGACTCACCCACCTTGCTGCTAACATGGACATTTTTCAGTTCATGGAGAATAGGAATGTGAATGTAGAGGATATTTTTAATTCACAAACCAACACGCGAAACACTGATTTAGAAAGTCTAATGAGGAAACTGGGTCACCACATGGAAAAGAAAGTCTCACTATGGTGGGACACCATCACATTTGAAAAATATATCAGAGAAAATTTAGTACCCAGAAGGCTCCGGTGGGAACTACCACCTAATGATGGATTGATGGACAAGGAATCAATGGAAGAGTGGTTTCAATTTTTCAACAATAAAAGTATAGAAGGCTTGAAATTCTTACTAGGGAGAAAATACAAAAAAACTAGAATACTAGAACAACAAATAGAGGAGATCAAGCTGAAACTTGAACCATACAAAGAATCTCCGGACCTTAAAAAACTAGCCACACAACTCAATAAAGATCTTATCAGTAAAGATCTAGAAGTACAACAACGTAAGATCAAAAAATATCACAGAGATATAGAAGACTATAAAACAGAACAGGTCTTCAAATGGCAGAAAAAAACGGATCCGGTCATTCCAAATTCAACATATTCCACACCCGAAAGGGAAGTGAGAATACAAGATCCAACATTGGCACATGTGTCCAACCCCCCTAGATGGGATTATAGGGAAACACGTTATGACGATGAAAGACAACAAGAGATGAGGACGCCGCAACAAGAATACAGACACCACAATAACTACAATCAACACACTCCGAAACAACCATGGAAAAAATTCTTCAAAAAATCTCACAAAAGGCCATATCATCAGAAAACTTACAATGAAAGAAACGACAGAGACCAACGAGAATACAACAGATCTTATAATAATCAAGACGTGTATAGAGAACCCACAAGATACCCAATACCTACGTATAACAGGTTTGAACCCATTAGAAATCAGCCAGAACCTTATTACAACGATTCTAGAGAGTATCACGAACAAGAATACAATCAACAACAACAACATTTTTTAGAAAGAGAGAGAAGGGACCACTCCCCAAGAAGACATCCACCAAATCCCCATCACTCACCAAGGAGAAGACAAGAAGGCAGAAGAAGAAGAAGCTCAGATCGCAGAGAGGAGGAAGAGCGGGAAAGAGAATCCAAGCGAAAAAGAGAACAATAGGTGCTAATGTGGTCAATTTGAGTGGATGCCCAATCTCGACAGAAGAGCTATCAGTCCTTGATAAAGGCCTAAAACATGCACCAGTTCACAATCTCAACAAATTTAACACATATATAGGCATCTTGAAGTACATTAGAAAAGTCAATATCAAAAAATACTACTTGTCGAATCCATACAAGACCACCAATACAGAGAGAGTCATCCCTACTTCGATCAAACATAGTACATTAAGAAACAACTCGACTTTTAATCCACAAGTATCGGACAACCATCATATTGAAGTTTTCAAAAAATTGGTATTACAAGATCTAGAAAATCTAGAAGTCAAAAAAATGTCGGACCCTATACATATAAGAAAAGGGATTAAATCATTAAAAGAAAGAAGGGATATCGTTATCAGACCGGCAGATAAAGGAGGAGCAACAGTGATACTATCAAAGGAACAATATTTAAAAGAATTGGAAAGACAACTACAAGATGAAAACACATATACCAAGTTACTAGGAAATCCCACCAAGAAATACAAAAAAGAATTGGAACATCTCATACAATTGGGAATAAAAAAAGAAATACTCAATAAAAAAGAAGCAAAATACTTAATACCAGAGGCGTGTAGGATACCTGTTATTTACACTGTTCCTAAAATACACAAGTCCAGAGAAAATCCACCGGGGAGACCCATAGTGAATGGGATAGACTCCCTTACATCTAGAGTAGGACAATATCTGGACGAATTCATACAACCAGCAGTACAACAAACACCCGCTTACTTACAAGACACCAAACATATTCTACAGTTACTAATTGAAACACCAGTTTTGGAAGGTAGAACCATACTAGCCACGGCGGATGTCAGTTCGTTATACACCATAGTGCCACACTATGAGGCATGTTCAGCAACAAAGTGGCTTCTCAGAAAATACAGCAATTTAGTAAGTCAACAAAGAAAATTTCTCATCAAATGCCTAGATACGTGTTTGAAAAATAATTATTTTTGGCATAACCAAGCCTATTATAAACAAACTACAGGCATAGCGATGGGTGCCAAGTTCGCACCAAGCGTGGCAAACGCGTTCATGGCTCAGTGGGAGGAACAATCCATATATGCAGATACCCCACCAGAACTCACGCTATACAAAAGATACATCGACGATGTTATTATAATATGGAACGGGAAAAGAGAAGCACTCGAACAATTCCTAACAAAACTCAATCAAAATGACAAAAATATCCATCTATCATGGAATATAGACGAAAAAACTGTGGAATTCCTAGATTTACAAATCAGCCTGGAACAAGACAAAGTAGTCACCAAAACATTCTTCAAACAAGTTGACACCAATAGTTATCTTTCCTTAAACAGTTGCCACCACAAAACGTGGCTTTATAATATACCTAAAGGACAATTAGTCCGAATAAAAAGAAACTGCACGAAGGATAACGACTATAAAGAACAGGCCAAACTTATAGGATCCAGATTCATAGAAAAAGGATATGAACCAGCTTGGATACAACAACAAACAGAAGAAGTAAACAGAATGGATAGAACAAAAATACTAGGAAAAAATTCAAGAACCATACACAATCAAGAAGCACCAAGCCTTATTTTTGACTACAGTGTACAATATAAACAGGTCTCACGCATCATCCAACGATATTGGTATATTTTGAGGAATGACAAAGATTTGAACCAAATATTACCAACAAAACCCAATATCATATACAAAAAAGCACCCACAGTGAGAAATATGATAGTTAAATCAGTCATAGAACCTCCAAAAGAAGTAACATATTCCTTTTTTTCAGGCAAAGGATTTTACCCATGTAGAAACTGCTATGCATGTAGCCATGCGAAGAAATTTCAAGGCAAAAGACAAGAATTTACATGCACAACAACCCAGCAGTCATACAAAATCAAAGATTTCGTGGGATGCCACACAGAAGGTGTGGTCTATGTACTCCAATGCAGTTGCCAATTGCAGTATGTGGGAAGAACGAAAAGGGCTCTCAAAGTAAGGATCAAGGAACATATTCAAAACATTTTAAAGGGAAACCCAAAACATAGTGTATCCAAACATTTTGCGACAACACATAACCGAGATCCTTCACACCTTCAATTTTGGGGCATTGAAAAATATAAGGGCACATGGAGAGGTAGCCACAAAATCAGA